>NW_028188619.1:4123520-4180044 GCF_978046115.1 Saccoglossus kowalevskii | reverse complement strand
CTTTGCCACTACTTTTCAGCACTTTGCCACACTTTTCAGTACTTTGCCACGACTTTTCAGCACTTTGCCACAACTTTTCAGTACTTTGCCACACTTTTCAGTACTTTGCCACGACTTTGCCACTACTTTTCAGTACTTTGCCACACTTTTCAGTACTTTGCCACGACTTTTCAGTACTTCGCCACTACTTTTCAGTACTTTGCCTCACTTTTCAGTACTTTGCCACAACTTTTCAGTACTTCGCCACAACTTTTCGTACTTTACCACACTTTTCAGTACTTTGCCACGACTTTGCCACAACTTTTCAGTACTTTGCCACTCTTTTCAGTACTTTGCCACGACTTTGCCACAACTTTTCAGTACTTTGCCACACTTTTCAGTACTTTGCCACGACTTTTCAGCACTTCGCCACAAAATTTCAGTACTTTGCCACACTTTTTCAGTACTTTGACACTACTTTTCAGCACTTTGCCACACTTTTCAGTACTTGCCACGACTTTTCAGCACTTTGCCACAACTTTTCAGTACTTTGCCACACTTTCAGTACTTTGCCACGACTTTGCCACTACTTTTCAGTACTTTGCCACACTTTTCAGTACTTTGCCACGACTTTTCAGTACTTCGCCACTACTTTTCAGTACTTTGCCTCACTTTTCAGTACTTTGCCACAACTTTTCAGTACTTCGCCACAACTTTTCGTACTTTACCACACTTTTCAGTACTTTGCCACGACTTTGCCACAACTTTTCAGTACTTTGCCACTCTTTTCAGTACTTTGCCACGACTTTGCCACAACTTTTCAGTACTTTGCCACACTTTTCAGTACTTTGCCACGACTTTTCAGCACTTCGCCACTACTTTTCAGTACTTTGCCACACTTTTCAGTACTTTGCCACAACTTTTCAGTACTTTGCCACACTTTTCAGTACTTTGCCACGACTTTGCAGCACATTGCCACACTTTTCAGCACTTTGCCACGACTTTGCAGCACTTTGCCACACTTTTCAGTACTTTGCCACGACTTTGCCACTACTTTTCAGTACTTTGCCACACTTTTCAGTACTTTGCCACGACTTTTCAGCACTTCGCCACTACTTTTCAGTACTTTGCCTCACTTTTCAATACTTTGCCACAACTTTTCAGTACTTCGCCACAACTTTTCGTACTTTACCACACTTTTCAGTACTTTGCCACGACTTTGCCACAACTTTTCAGTACTTTGCCACTCTTTTCAGTACTTTGCCACGACTTTGCCACAACTTTTCAGTACTTTGCCACACTTTTCAGTACTTTGCCACGACTTTTCAGCACTTCGCCACTACTTTTCAGTACTTTGCCACACTTTTCAGTACTTTGCCACAACTTTTCAGTACTTTGCCACACTTTTCAGTACTTTGCCACGACTTTGCAGCACATTGCCACACTTTTCAGCACTTTGCCACGACTTTGCAGCACTTTGCCACACTTTTCAGCACTTTGCCACAACTTTTCAGTACTTTGCCACACTTCTAGGTACTTTGCCACGACTTTGCAGCACTTTGCCACTCTTTTCAGTACTTTGCCACTACTTTTCAGCACTTTGCCACAACTTTTCAGTACTTTGCCACACTTTTCAGCACTTTGCCACAACTTTTCAGTACTTTGCCACACTTTTCAGCACTTTGCCACTACTTTTCAGTACTTTGCCACACTTTTCAGTACTTTGCCACGACTTTTCAGCACTTCGCCACAAAATTTCAGTACTTCCACACTTTTCAGTACTTTGCCACTACTTTTCAGCACTTTGCCACACTTTTCAGTACTTTGCCACGACTTTTCAGCACTTTGCCACAACTTTTCAGTACTTTGCCACACTTTTCAGTACTTTGCCACGACTTTGCCACTACTTTTCAGTACTTTGCCACACTTTTCAGTACTTTGCCACGACTTTTCAGTACTTCGCCACTACTTTTCAGTACTTTGCCTCACTTTTCAGTACTTTGCCACAACTTTTCAGTACTTCGCCACAACTTTTCGTACTTTACCACACTTTTCAGTACTTTGCCACGACTTTGCCACAACTTTTCAGTACTTTGCCACTCTTTTCAGTACTTTGCCACGACTTTGCCACAACTTTTCAGTACTTTGCCACACTTTTCAGTACTTTGCCACGACTTTTCAGCACTTCGCCACTACTTTTCAGTACTTTGCCACACTTTTCAGTACTTTGCCACAACTTTTCAGTACTTTGCCACACTTTTCAGTACTTTGCCACGACTTTGCAGCACATTGCCACACTTTTCAGCACTTTGCCACGACTTTGCAGCACTTTGCCACACTTTTCAGTACTTTGCCACGACTTTGCCACTACTTTTCAGTACTTTGCCACACTTTTCAGTACTTTGCCACGACTTTTCAGCACTTCGCCACTACTTTTCAGTACTTTGCCACACTTTTCAGTACTTTGCCACGACTTTTCAGCACTTCGCCACAAAATTTCAGTACTTTGCCACACTTTTCAGTACTTTGCCACTACTTTTCAGCACTTTGCCACACTTTTCAGTACTTTGCCACGACTTTTCAGCACTTTGCCACAACTTTTCAGTACTTTGCCACACTTTTCAGTACTTTGCCACGACTTTGCCACTACTTTTCAGTACTTTGCCACACTTTTCAGTACTTTGCCACGACTTTTCAGCACTTCGCCACTACTTTTCAGTACTTTGCCTCACTTTTCAGTACTTTGCCACAACTTTTCAGTACTTCGCCACAACTTTTCGTACTTTGCCACACTTTTCAGTACTTTGCCACGACTTTGCCACAACTTTTCAGTACTTTGCCACTCTTTTCAGTACTTTGCCTCGACTTTGCCACAACTTTTCAGTACTTTGCCACACTTTTCAGTACTTTGCCACGACTTTTCAGCACTTCGCCACTACTTTTCAGTATTTTGCCACACTTTTCAGTACTTTGCCACAACTTTTCAGTACTTTGCCACACTTTTCAGTACTTTGCCACGACTTTGCAGCACATTGCCACACTTTTCAGCACTTTGCCACAACTTTTCAGTACTTTGCCACACTTTTCAGTACTTTGCCACGACTTTGCCACGACTTTTCAGCACTTTGCCACAACTTTTCAGTACTTTGCCACACTTTTCAGTACATTGCCACGACTTTTCAGCACTTCGCCACAACTTTTCAGTATTTTGCCACACTTTTCAGTACTTTGCCACGATTTG
Source organism: Saccoglossus kowalevskii (assembly GCF_978046115.1). Taxonomy (NCBI): domain Eukaryota; kingdom Metazoa; phylum Hemichordata; class Enteropneusta; family Harrimaniidae; genus Saccoglossus; species Saccoglossus kowalevskii. The sequence continues at coordinate 4,176,824 of NW_028188619.1, read as the reverse complement.
CCACAACTTTTCAGTACTTTGCCACTCTTTTCAGTACTTTGCCACGACTTTGCCACAACTTTTCAATACTTTGCCACACTTTTCAGTACTTTGCCACGACTTTTCAGTACTTCGCCACTACTTTTCAGTACTTTGCCAAACTTTTCAGCACTTTGCTACAACTTTTCAGTCCTTTGCCACACTTTTCAGCACTTTGCCACGACTTTGCAGCACTTTGCCACACTTTTCAGCACTTTGCCACAACTTTTCAGTACTTTGCCACACTTTTCAGTACTTTGCCACGACTTTGCAGCACTTTGCCACTCTTTTCAGTACTTTGCCACGACTTTGCCACAACTCTTCAGTACTTTGCCACACTTTTCAGTACTTTACCACGACTTTTCAGTACTTTGCCACTACTTTTCAGCATTTTGCCACAACTTTTCAGTACTTTGCCACACTTTTCAGCACTTTGCCACAACTTTTCAGTACTTTGCCACACTTTTCAGCACTTTGCCACTACTTTTCAGTACTTTGCCACACTTTTCAGTACTTTGCCACGACTTTTCAGCACTTCGCCACAACTTTTCAGTACTTTGCCACTCTTTTCAGTACTTTGCCACGACTTTGCCACAACTTTTCAGTACTTTGCCACTCTTTTCAGTACTTTGCCACGACTTTGCCATAACTTTTCAGTACTTTGCCACACTTTTCAGTACTTTGCCACGACTTTTCAGCACTTCGCCACTACTTTTCAGTACTTTGCCACACTTTTCAGTACTTTGCCAAACTTTTCAGTACTTTGCCACACTTTTCAGTACTTTGCCACGACTTTGCAGCACTTTGCCACACTTTTCAGCACTTTGCCACAACTTTTCAGTACTTTGCCACACTTTTCAGCACTTCGCCACAACTTTTCAGTACTTTGCCACACTTTTCAGTACTTTGCCACGACTTTGCCACAACTTTTCACTACTTTGCCACTCTTTTCAGTACTTTGCCACGACTTTTCAGCACTTTCCCAGTACTTTTCAGTACTTTGCCACACTTTTCAGCACTTTGCCACAACTTTTCAGTCCTTTGCCACACTTTTCAGCACTTTGCCACTACTTTTCAGTACTTTGCCACACTTTTCAGTACTTTGCCACGACTTTTCAGCACTTCGCCACAACTTTTCAGTACTTTGCCACACTTTTCAGTACTTTGCCACGACTTTGCCACAACTTTTCAGTACTTTGCCACTCTTTTCAGTACTTTGCCACGACTTTGCCATAACTTTTCAGTTCTTTGCCACACTTTTCAGTACTTTGCCACACTTTTCAGCACTTTGCCACAACTTTTCAGTCCTTTGCCACACTTTTCAGCACTTTGCCACTACTTTTCAGTACTTTGCCACACTTTTCAGTACTTTGCCACGACTTTTCAGCACTTCGCCACAACTTTTCAGTACTTTGCCACACTTTTCAGTACTTTGCCACGACTTTGCCACAACTTTTCAGTACTTTGCCACTCTTTTCAGTACTTTGCCACGACTTTGCCACAACTTTTCACTACTTTGCCACTCTTTTCAGTACTTTGCCACGACTTTTCAGCACTTTCCCACTACTTTTCAGTACTTTGCCACACTTTTCAGCACTTTGCCACAACTTTTCAGTCCTTTGCCACACTTTTCAGCACTTTACCCCGACTTTGCAGTACTTTGCCACACTTTTCAGCACTTTGCCACAACTTTTCAGTACTTTGCCACACTTTTCAGTACTTTGCCACGACTTTTCAGTACTTTGCCACTACTTTTCAGCACTTTGCCACAACTTTTCAGTACTTTGCCACACTTTTCAGCACTTTGCCACAACTTTTCAGTACTTTGCCACACTTTTCAGCTATTTGCCACTACTTTTCAGTACTTTGCCACACTTTTCAGTATTTGCCACGACTTTTCAGCACTTCACCACAAATTTCAGTACTTTGCCACACTTTTCAGTACTTTGCCACGACTTTGCCACAACTTTTCAGTACTTTGCCACACTTTTCAGTACTTTGCCACGACTTTGCCACAACTTTTCAGTACTTTGCCACACTTTTCTGCACTTCGTCACTACTTTTCAGTACTTTGCCACACTTTTCAGTACTTTGCCACAACTTTTCAGTACTTTGGCACACTTTTCAGTACTTTGCCACGACTTTGCAGCACTTTGCCACTCTTTTCAGTACTTTGCCATGAATTTGCAACAACTCTTCAGTACTTTGCCACACTTTTCAGTACTTTGCCACGACTTTTCAGCACTTTGCCACAACTTTTCAGTACTTTGCCACACTTTTCAGTACTTTGCCACGACTTTGCAGCACTTTGCCACACTTTTCAGCACTTTGCAACAACTTTTCAGTACTTTGCCACACTTTTCAGCACTTCGCCACAACTTTTCAGTACTTTGCCACACTTTTCAGTACTTTGCCACGACTTTGCCACAACTTTTCACTACTTTGCCACTCTTTTCAGTACTTTGCCACGAATTTTCAGCACTTTGCCACTACTTTTTAGTACTTTGCCACACTTTTCAGCACTTTGCCACAACTTTTCAGTCCTTTGCCACACTTTTCAGCACTTTACCACGACTTTGCAGCACTTTGCCACACTTTTCAGCACTTTGCCACAACTTTTCAGTACTTTGCCACACTTTTCAGTACTTTGCCACGACTTTGCAGCACTTTGCCACTCTTTTCAGTACTTTGCCACCACTTTGCCACAACTCTTCAGTACTTTGCCACACTTTTCAGTACTTTGCCACGACTTTTCAGTACTTTGCCACTACTTTTCAGCACTTTGCCACAACTTTTCAGTACTTTGACACACTTTTCAGCACTTTGCCACAACTTTTCAGTACTTTGCCACACTTTTCAGCTATTTGCCACTACTTTTCAGTACTTTGCCACACTTTTCAGTATTTTGCCACGCCTTTTCAGCACTTCGCCACAACTTTTCAGTACTTTGCCACACTTTTCAGTACTTTGCCACGACTTTGCCACAACTTTTCAGTACTTTGCCACACTTTTCAGTACTTTGCCACGACTTTGCCACAACTTTTCAGTACTTTGCCTCACTTTTCTGCACTTCGCCACTACTTTTCAGTACTTTGCCACACTTTTCAGTACTTTGCCACAACTTTTCAGTACTTTGCCACACTTTTCAGTACTTTGCCACGACTTTGCAGCACTTTGCCACACTTTTCAGCACTTTGCAACACTTTTTAGTACTTTGCCACACTTTTCAGTTCTTTGCCACGACTTTGCAGCACTTTGCCACAACTTTTCAGTACTTTCCCACACTTTTCAGTACTTTGCCACGACTTTGCCACAACTTTTCAGCACTTTGCCACAACTTTTCAGTACTTTACCACACTTTTCAGTACATTGCCACGACTTTTCAGCACTCGCCACAACTTTTCAGTACTTTGCCACACTTTTCAGTACTTTGCCACGACTTTGCCACAACTTTTCAGTACTTTGCCACTCTTTTCAGTACTTTGCCACGACTTTGCCACAACTTTTCAGTACTTTGCCACACTTCTCAGTACTTTGCCACGACTTTTCAGCACTTCGCCACTACTTTTCAGTACTTTGCCACACTTTTCAGCTCTTTGCTACAACTTTTCAGTCCTTTGCCACACTTTTCAGCACTTTGCCACGACTTTGCTGCACTTTGCCACACTTTTCAGCACTTTGCCACAACTTTTCAGTACTTTGCCACACTTTTCAGTACTTTGCCACGACTTTGCAGCACTTTGCCACTCTTTTCAGTACTTTGCCACGACTTTGCCACAACTCTTCAGTACTTTGCCACACTTTTCAGTACTTTGCCACGAATTTTCAGTACTTTGCCACTACTTTTCAGCACTTTGCCACAACTTTTCAGTACTTTGCCACACTTTTCAGCACTTTGCCACAACTTTTCAGTACTTTGCCACACTTTTCAGCACTTTGCCACTACTTTTCAGTACTTTGCCACACTTTTCAGTACTTTGCCACGACTTTTCAGCACTTCGCCACAAAATTTCAGTACTTTGCCACACTTTTCAGTACTTTGCCACTACTTTTCAGCACTTTGCCATACTTTTCAGTACTTTGCCACGACTTTTCAGCACTTTGCCACAACTTTTCAGTACTTTGCCACACTTTTCAGTACTTTGCCACGACTTTGCCACTACTTTTCAGTACTTTGCCACACTTTTCAGTACTTTGCCACGACTTTTCAGCACTTCGCCACTACTTTTCAGTACTTTGCCTCACTTTTCAGTACTTTGCCACAACTTTTCAGTACTTCGCTACAACTTTTCGTACTTTGCCACACTTTTAAATACTTTGCCACGACTTTGCCACAACTTTTCAGTACTTTGCCACTCTTTTCAGTACTTTGCCACGACTTTGCCACAACTTTTCAGTACTTTGCCACACTTTTCAGTACTTTGCCACAACTTTTCAGTACTTTGCCACACTTTTCAGTACTTTGCCACGACTTTGCAGCACATTGCCACACTTTTCAGCACTTTGCCACAACTTTTCAGTACTTTGCCACACTTTTCAGTACTTTGCCACGACTTTGCCACGACATTTCAGCACTTTGCCACAACTTTTCAGTACTTTGCCACACTTTTCAGTACATTGCCACGACTTTTCAGCACTTCGCCACAACTTTTCAGTACTTTGCCACACTTTTCAGTACTTTGCCACGACTTTGCCACAACTTTTCAGTACTTTGCCACTCTTTTCAGTACTTTGCCACGACTTTGCCACAACTTTTCAGTACTTTGCCACACTTTTCAGTACTTTGCCACGACTTTTCAGTACTTCGCCACTACTTTTCAGTACTTTGCCAAACTTTTCAGCACTTTGCTACAACTTTTCAGTCCTTTGCCACACTTTTCAGCACTTTGCCACGACTTTGCAGCACTTTGCCACACTTTTCAGCACTTTGCCACAACTTTTCAGTACTTTGCCACACTTTTCAGTACTTTGCCACGACTTTGCCACGACTTTTCAGCACTTTGCCACAACTTTTCAGTACTTTGCCACACTTTTCAGTACATTGCCACGACTTTTCAGCACTTCGCCACAACTTTTCAGTACTTTGCCACTCTTTTCAGTACTTTGCCACGACTTTGCCACAACTTTTCAGTACTTTGCCACACTTTTCAGTACTTTGCCACGACTTTTCAGTACTTCGCCACTACTTTTCAGTACTTTGCCAAACTTTTCAGCACTTTGCTACAACTTTTCAGTCCTTTGCCACACTTTTAAGCACTTTGCCGCGACTTTGCAGCACTTTGCCACACTTTTCAGCACTTTGCCACAACTTTTCAGTACTTTGCCACACTTTTCAGTACTTTGCCACGACTTTGCAGCACTTTGCCACTCTTTTCAGTACTTTGCCACGACTTTGCCACAACTCTTCAGTACTTTGCCACACTTTTCAGTACTTTGCCACGACTTTTCAGTACTTTACCACTACTTTTCAGCATTTTGCCACAACTTTTCAGTACTTTGCCACTACTTTTCAGCATTTTGCCACAACTTTTCAGTACTTTGCCACACTTTTCAGCACTTTGCCACTACTTTTCAGTACTTTGCCACACTTTTCAGTACTTTGCCACGACTTTTCAGCACTTCGCCACAACTTTTCAGTACTTTGCCACACTTTTCAGTACTTTGCCACGACTTTGCCACAACTTTTCAGTACTTTGCCACTCTTTTCAGTACTTTGCCACGACTTTGCCACAACTTTTCAGTACTTTGCCACTACTTTTCAGCACTTTGCCACAACTTTTCAGTACTTTGCCACACTTTTCAGCACTTTGCCACAACTTTTCAGTACTTTGCCACAATTTTCAGCACTTTGCCACTACTTTTCAGTACTTTGCCTCACTTTTCAGTACTTTGCCACGACTTTTCAGCACTTCGCCACAAAATTTCAGTACTTTGCCACACTTTTCAGTACTTTGCCACTCTTTTCAGTACTTTGCCACGACTTTGCCACAACTTTTCAGTACTTTGCCACAACTTTTCAGCACTTTGCCACAACTTTTCAGTACTTTGCCACACTTTTCAGCACTTTGCCACAACTTTTCAGTACTTTGCCACAATTTTCAGCACTTTGCCACTACTTTTCAGTACTTTGCCTCACTTTTCAGTACTTTGCCACGACTTTTCAGCACTTCGCCACAAAATTTCAGTACTTTGCCACACTTTTCAGTACTTTGCCACTACTTTTCAGCACTTTGCCACACTTTTCAGTACTTTGCCACGACTTTTCAGCACTTTGCCACAACTTTTCAGTACTTTGCCACACTTTTCAGTACTTTGCCACGACTTTGCCACTACTTTTCAGTACTTTGCCACACTTTTCAGTACTTTGCCACGACTTTTCAGCACTTCGCCACTACTTTTCAGTACTTTGCCTCACTTTTCAGTACTTTGCCACAACATTTCAGTACTTCGCCACAACTTTTCGTACTTTGCCACACTTTTCAGTACTTTGCCACGACTTTGCCACAACTTTTCAGTACTTTGCCACTCTTTTCAGTACTTTGCCACGACTTTGCCACAACTTTTCAGTACTTTGCCACACTTTTCAGTACTTTGCCACGACTTTTCAGTACTTTACCACTACTTTTCAGCATTTTGCCACAACTTTTCAGTACTTTGCCACTACTTTTCAGCATTTTGCCACAACTTTTCAGTACTTTGCCACACTTTTCAGCACTTTGCCACAACTTTTCAGTACTTTGCCACACTTTTCAGCACTTTGCCACTACTTTTCAGTACTTTGCCACACTTTTCAGTACTTTGCCACGACTTTTCAGCACTTCGCCACAACTTTTCAGTACTTTGCCACACTTTTCAGTACTTTGCCACGACTTTGCCACAACTTTTCAGTACTTTGCCACTCTTTTCAGTACTTTGCCACGACTTTGCCACAACTTTTCAGTACTTTGCCACTACTTTTCAGCACTTTGCCACAACTTTTCAGTACTTTGCCACACTTTTCAGCACTTTGCCACAACTTTTCAGTACTTTGCCACAATTTTCAGCACTTTGCCACTACTTTTCAGTACTTTGCCTCACTTTTCAGTACTTTGCCACGACTTTTCAGCACTTCGCCACAAAATTTCAGTACTTTGCCACACTTTTCAGTACTTTGCCACTACTTTTCAGCACTTTGCCACACTTTTCAGTACTTTGCCACGACTTTTCAGCACTTTGCCACAACTTTTCAGTACTTTGCCACACTTTTCAGTACTTTGCCACGACTTTGCCACTACTTTTCAGTACTTTGCCACACTTTTCAGTACTTTGCCACGACTTTTCAGCACTTCGCCACTACTTTTCAGTACTTTGCCTCACTTTTCAGTACTTTGCCACAACATTTCAGTACTTCGCCACAACTTTTCGTACTTTGCCACACTTTTCAGTACTTTGCCACGACTTTGCCACAACTTTTCAGTACTTTGCCACTCTTTTCAGTACTTTGCCACGACTTTGCCACAACTTTTCAGTACTTTTCCACACTTTTCAGTACTTTGCCACGACTTTTCAGCACTTCGCCACTACTTTTCAGTACTTTGCCACACTTTTCAGTACTTTGCCACAACTTTTCAGTACTTTGCCACACTTTTCAGTACTTTGCCACGACTTTGCAGCACATTGCCACACTTTTCAGCACTTTGCCACAACTTTTCAGTACTTTGCCACACTTTTCACTACTTTGCCAAGACTTTGCCACAACTTTTCAGTACTTTGCCACTCTTTTCAGTACTTTGCCACGACTTTGCCTCAACTTTTCAGTACTTTGCCACACTTTTCAGTACTTTGCCACGACTTTTCAGTACTTCGCCACTACTTTTCAGTACTTTGCCAAACTTTTCAGCAATTTGCTACAACTTTTCAGTCCTTTGCCACACTTTTCAGCACTTTGCCACGACTTTGCAGCACTTTGCCACACTTTTCAGCACTTTGCCACAACTTTTCAGTACTTTGCCACACTTTTCAGTACTTTGCCACGACTTTGCAGCACTTTGCCACTCTTTTCAGTACTTTGCCACGACTTTGCCACAACTCTTCAGTACTTTGCCACACTTTTCAGTACTTTGCCACGACTTTTCAGTACTTTACCACTACTTTTCAGCATTTTGCCACAACTTTTCAGTACTTTGCCACTACTTTTCAGCATTTTGCCACAACTTTTCAGTACTTTGCCACACTTTTCAGCACTTTGCCACAACTTTTCAGTACTTTGCCACACTTTTCAGCACTTTGCCACTACTTTTCAGTACTTTGCCACACTTTTCAGTACTTTGCCACGACTTTTCAGCACTTCGCCACAACTTTTCAGTACTTTGCCACACTTTTCAGTACTTTGCCACGACTTTGCCACAACTTTTCAGTACTTTGCCACTCTTTTCAGTACTTTGCCACGACTTTGCCACAACTTTTCAGTACTTTGCCACTACTTTTCAGCACTTTGCCACAACTTTTCAGTACTTTGCCACACTTTTCAGCACTTTGCCACAACTTTTCAGTACTTTGCCACAATTTTCAGCACTTTGCCACTACTTTTCAGTACTTTGCCTCACTTTTCAGTACTTTGCCACGACTTTTCAGCACTTCGCCACAAAATTTCAGTACTTTGCCACACTTTTCAGTACTTTGCCACTACTTTTCAGCACTTTGCCACACTTTTCAGTACTTTGCCACGACTTTTCAGCACTTTGCCACAACTTTTCAGTACTTTGCCACACTTTTCAGTACTTTGCCACGACTTTGCCACTACTTTTCAGTACTTTGCCACACTTTTCAGTACTTTGCCACGACTTTTCAGCACTTCGCCACTACTTTTCAGTACTTTGCCTCACTTTTCAGTACTTTGCCACAACATTTCAGTACTTCGCCACAACTTTTCGTACTTTGCCACACTTTTCAGTACTTTGCCACGACTTTGCCACAACTTTTCAGTACTTTGCCACTCTTTTCAGTACTTTGCCACGACTTTGCCACAACTTTTCAGTACTTTTCCACACTTTTCAGTACTTTGCCACGACTTTTCAGCACTTCGCCACTACTTTTCAGTACTTTGCCACACTTTTCAGTACTTTGCCACAACTTTTCAGTACTTTGCCACACTTTTCAGTACTTTGCCACGACTTTGCAGCACATTGCCACACTTTTCAGCACTTTGCCACAACTTTTCAGTACTTTGCCACACTTTTCAGTACTTTGCCAAGACTTTGCCACAACTTTTCAGTACTTTGCCACTCTTTTCAGTACTTTGCCACGACTTTGCCTCAACTTTTCAGTACTTTGCCACACTTTTCAGTACTTTGCCACGACTTTTCAGTACTTCGCCACTACTTTTCAGTACTTTGCCAAACTTTTCAGCAATTTGCTACAACTTTTCAGTCCTTTGCCACACTTTTCAGCACTTTGCCACGACTTTGCAGCACTTTGCCACACTTTTCAGCACTTTGCCACAACTTTTCAGTACTTTGCCACACTTTTCAGTACTTTGCCACGACTTTGCAGCACTTTGCCACTCTTTTCAGTACTTTGCCACGACTTTGCCACAACTCTTCAGTACTTTGCCACACTTTTCAGTACTTTGCCACGACTTTTCAGTACTTTGCCATTACTTTTCAGCATTTTGCCACAACTTTTCAGTACTTTGCCACACTTTTCAGCACTTTGCCACAACTTTTCAGTACTTTGCCACACTTTTCAGCACTTTGCCACTACTTTTCAGTACTTTGCCACACTTTTCAGTACTTTGCCACGACTTTTCAGCATTTCGCCACAACTTTTCAGTACTTTGCCACACTTTTCAGTACTTTGCCACGACTTTGCCACAACTTTTCAGTACTTTGCCACTCTTTTCAGTACTTTGCCACGACTTTGCCACAACTTTTCAGTACTTTGCCACACTTTTCAGTACTTTGCCACGACTTTTCAGCACTTCGCCACTACTTTTCAGTACTTTGCCACACTTTTCAGTACTTTGCCACAACTTTTCAGTACTTTGCCACACTTTTCAGTACTTTGCCACGACTTTGCAGCACATTGCCACACTTTTCAGCACTTTGCCACAACTTTTCAGTACTTTGCCACACTTTTCAGTACTTTGCCACGACTTTGCCACAACTTTTCAGCACTTTGCCACAACTTTTCAGTACTTTGCCACACTTTTCAGTACATTGCCACGACTTTTCAGCACTTCGCCACAACTTTTCAGTACTTTGCCACACTTTTCAGTACTTTGCCACGACTTTGCCACAACTTTTCAGTACTTTGCCACTCTTTTCAGTACTTTGCCACGACTTTGCCACAACTTTTCAGTACTTTGCCACACTTTTCAGTACTTTGCCACGACTTTTCAGTACTTCGCCACTACTTTTCAGTACTTTGCCAAACTTTTCAGCACTTTGCTACAACTTTTCAGTCCTTTGCCACACTTTTCAGCACTTTGCCACGACTTTGCAGCACTTTGCCACACTTTTCAGCACTTTGCCACAACTTTTCAGTACTTTGCCACACTTTTCAGTACTTTGCCACGACTTTGCCACGACTTTTCAGCTCTTTGCCACAACTTTTCAGTACTTTGCCACACTTTTCAGTACATTGCCACGACTTTTCAGCACTTCGCCACAACTTTTCAGTACTTTGCCACACTTTTCAGTACTTTGCCACGACTTTGCCACAACTTTTCAGTACTTTGCCACTCTTTTCAATACTTTGCCACGACTTTGCCACAACTTTTCAGTACTTTGCCACACTTTTCAGTACTTTGCCACGACTTTTCAGTACTTCGCCACAACTTTTCAGTACTTTGCCACTCTTTTCAGTACTTAGCCACGACTTTGCCACAACTTTTCAGTACTTTGCCACACTTTTCAGTACTTTGCCACGACTTTGCCACGACTTTTCAGTACTTTGCCACTACTTTTCAGCACTTTGCCACAACTTTTCAGTACTTTGCCACACTTTTCAGCACTTTGCCACAACTTTTCTTTACTTTGCCACACTTTTCAGTACTTTGCCACGACTTTGCAGAACTTTGCCACACTTTTCAGCACTTTGCCACAACTTTTCAGTACTTTGCCACACTTTTCAGTACTTTGCCATGACTTTGCCACGACTTTTCAGCACTTTGTCACAACTTTTCAGTACTTTGCCACACTTTTCAGTACATTGCCACGACTTTTCAGCACTTCGCCACAACTTTTCAGTACTTTGCCACACTTTTCAGTACTTTGCCACGACTTTGCCACAACTTTTCAGTACTTTGCCACTCTTTTCAGTACTTTGCCACGACTTTGCCACAACTTTTCAGTACTTTGCCACACTTTTCAGTACTATGCCACGACTTTTCAGCACTTCGCCACTACTTTTCAGTACTTTGCCACACTTTTCAGCACTTTGCCACAACTTTTCAGTCCTTTGCCACACTTTTCAGCACTTTGCCACGACTTTGCAGCACTTTGCCACACTTTTCAGCACTTTGCCACAACTTTTCAGTACTTTGCCACACTTTTCAGTACTTTGCCACGACTTTGCAGCACTTTGCCACTCTTTTCAGTACTTTGCCACGACTTTGCCACAAATCTTCAGTACTTTGCCACACTTTTCAGTACTTTGCCACGACTTTTCAGTACTTTGCCACTACTTTTCAGCACTTTGCCACAACTTTTCAGTACTTTGCCACACTTTTCAGCACTTTGCCACAACTTTTCAGTACTTTGCCACACTTTTCAGCATTTTGCCACTACTTTTCAGTACTTTGCCACACTTTTCAGTACTTTGCCACGACTTTTCAGCACTTCGCCACAACTTTTCAGTACTTTGCCACACTTTTCAGTACTTTGCCACGACTTTGCCTCAACTTTTGAGTACTTTGCCACAACTTTTCAGTACTTTGTCACACTTTTCAGTACTTTGCCACGACTTTTCAGTACTTTGCCACTACTTTTCAGAAATTTGCCACAACTTTTCAGTACTTTGCCACACTTTTCAGACTTTGCCACAACTCTTTTCAGTACTTAGCCACGACTTTGCCACAACTTTTCAGTACTTTGCCACACTTTTCAGTACTTTGCCACGACTTTGCCACGATTTTTCAGTACTTTGCCACTACATTTCAGCACTTTGCCACAACTTTTCAGTATTTGCCACACTTTTCAGCACTTTGCCACAACTTTTCTTTACTTTGCCACACTTTCAGTACTTTGCCACGACTTTGCAGCACTTTGCCACACTTTTCAGTACTTTGCCACACTTTTCAGTACTTTGCCACAACTTTTCAGTACTTTGCCACACTTTTCAGTACTTTGCCACGACTTTTCAGCACTTCGCCACTACTTTTCAGTACTTTGCCACACTTTTCAGCACTTTGCCACAACTTTTCAGTACTTTGCCACACTTTTCAGTACTTTGCCACGACTTTGCAGCACTTTGCCACACTTTTCAGCACTTTGCCACAACTTTTCAGTACTTTGCCACACTTTTCAGTTCTTTGCCACGACTTTGCAGCACTTTGCCACTCTTTTCAGTACTTTGCCACGACTTAGCCACAACTCTTCAGTACTTTGCCACACTTTTCAGTACTTTGCCACGACTTTTCAGCACTTTGCCACAACTTTTCAGTACTTTGTCACACTTTTCAGTACTTTGCCACGACTTTGCCACACTTTTCAGTACTTTGCCACGACTTTGCCTCAACTTTTGAGTACTTTGCCCCAACTTTTCAGTACTTTGTCACACTTTTCAGTACTTTGCCACGACTTTTCAGTACTTTGCCACTACTTTTCAGAAATTTGCCACAACTTTTCAGTACTTTGCCACACTTTTCAGACTTTGCCACAACTTTTCAGTACTTTGCCACACTTTTCAGCACTTTGCCACAACTTTTCAGTACTTTGCCACACTTTTCAGTACTTTGCCACGACTTTGCAGCACTTTGCCACTACTTTTCAGTACTTTGCCACACTTTTCAGTACTTTGCCACGACTTTTCAGCACTTCGCCACAACTTTTCAGTACTTTGCCACACTTTTCAGTACTTTGACACGACTTTGCCACAACTTTTCAGTACTTTGCCACTCTTTTCAGTACTTTGCCACGACTTTGCCACAACTTTTCAGTACTTTGCCACACTTTTCAGTACTTTGCCACGACTTTTCAGCACTTCGCCACTACTTTTCAGTACTTTGCCACACTTTTCAGCACTTTGCCACAACTTTTCAGTACTTTGCCACACTTTTCAGTACTTTGCCACGACTTTGCAGCACTTTGCCACACTTTTCAGCACTTTGCCACAACTTTTCAGTACTTTGCCACACTTTTCAGTTCTTTGCCACGACTTTGCAGCACTTTGCCACTCTTTTCAGTACTTTGCCACGACTTAGCCACAACTCTTCAGTACTTTGCCACACTTTTCAGTACTTTGCCACGACTTTTCAGCACTTTGCCACAACTTTTCAGTACTTTGTCACACTTTTCAGTACTTTGCCACGACTTTGCCACGACTTTTCAGTACTTTGCCACTACTTTTCAGAACTTTGCCACAACTTTTCAGTACTTTGCCACACTTTTCAGCACTTTGCCACAACTTTTCAGTACTTTGCCACACTTTTCAGCACTTTGCCACAACTTTTCAGTACTTTGCCACACTTTTCAGTACTTTGCCACGACTTTGCAGCACTTTGCCACAACTTTTCAGTACTTTGCCACTCTTTTCAGTACTTAGCCACGACTTTGCCACAACTTTTCAGTACTTTGCCACACTTTTCAGTACTTTGCCACGACTTTGCCACGATTTTTCAGTACTTTGCCACTACATTTCAGCACTTTGCCACAACTTTTCAGTATTTGCCACACTTTTCAGCACTTTGCCACAACTTTTCTTTACTTTGCCACACTTTTCAGTACTTTGCCACGACTTTGCAGCACTTTGCCACACTTTTCAGTACTTTGCCACACTTTTCAGTACTTTGCCACAACTTTTCAGTACTTTGCCACACTTTTCAGTACTTTGCCACGACTTTGCAGCACTTTGCCACACTTTTCAGCACTTTGCAACACTTTTCAGTACTTTGCCACACTTTTAAGTTCTTTGCCACGACTTTGCAGCACTTTGCCACAACTTTTCAGTACTTTGCCACACTTTTCAGTACTTTGCCACGACTTTGCCACAACTTTTCAGCACTTTGCCACAACTTTTCAGTACTTTACCACACTTTTCAGTACATTGCCACGACTTTTCAGCACTCGCCACAACTTTTCAGTACTTTGCCACACTTTTCAGTACTTTGCCACGACTTTGCCACAACTTTTCAGTACTTTGCCACACTTCTCAGTACTTTGCCACGACTTTTCAGTACTTCGCCACTACTTTTCAGTACTTTGCCACACTTTTCAGCTCTTTGCCACAACTTTTCAGTCCTTTGCCACACTTTTCAGCTCTTTGCCACGACTTTGCAGCACTTTGCCACACTTTTCAGCACTTTTCCACAATTTTTCAGTACTTTGCCACACTTTTAGGTACTTTGCCACGACTTTGCAGCACTTTGCCACTCTTTTCAGTACTTTGCCACGACTTTGCCACAACTCTTCAGTACTTTGCCACACTTTTCAGTACTTTGCCACGACTTTGCAGCACTTTGCCACACTTTTCAGCACTTTGCCACAACTTTTCAGTACTTTGCCACACTTTTCAGTACTTTGCCACGACTTTGCCACGATTTTTCAGTACTTTGCCACTACTTTTCAGCACTTTGCCACAACTTTTCAGTATTTGCCACACTTTTCAGCACTTTGCCACAACTTTTCTTTACTTTGCCACACTTTTCAGTACTTTGCCACAACTTTTCAGTACTTTGCCACACTTTTCAGCACTTTGCCACAACTTTTCAGTACTTTGCCACACTTTTCAGTACTTTGCCACGACTTTGCAGCACTTTGCCACTACTTTTCAGTACTTTGCCACACTTTTCAGTACTTTGCCACGACTTTTCAGCACTTCGCCACAACTTTTCAGTACTTTGCCACACTTTTCAGTACTTTGACACGACTTTGCCACAACTTTTCAGTACTTTGCCACACTTTTCAGTACTTTGCCACGACTTTGCCACAACTTTTCAGTACTTTGCCACACTTTTCAGTACTTTGCCACGACTTTTCAGCACTTCGCCACTACTTTTCAGTACTTTGCCACACTTTTCAGCACTTTGCCACAACTTTTCAGTACTTTGCCACACTTTTCAGTACTTTGCCACGACTTTGCAGCACTTTGCCACACTTTTCAGCACTTTGCCACAACTTTTCAGCACTTTGCCACTCTTTTCAGTACTTTGCCACGACTTAGCCACAACTCTTCAGTACTTTGCCACACTTTTCAGTACTTTGCCACGACTTTTCAGCACTTTGCCACAACTTTTCAGTACTTTGTCACACTTTTCAGTACTTTGCCACGACTTTGCCACGACTTTTCAGTACTTTGCCACTACTTTTCAGAACTTTGCCACCACTTTTCAGTACTTTGCCACACTTTTCAGCACTTTGCCACAACTTTTCAGTACTTTGCCACACTTTTCAGCACTTTGCCACAACTTTTCAGTACTTTGCCACACTTTTCAGTACTTTGCCACGACTTTGCAGCACTTTGCCACAACTTTTCAGTACTTTGCCACTCTTTTCAGTACTTAGCCACGACTTTGCCACAACTTTTCAGTACTTTGCCACACTTTTCAGTACTTTGCCACGACTTTGCAGCACTTTGCCACACTTTTCAGTACTTTGCCACACTTTTCAGTACTTTGCCACAACTTTTCAGTACTTTGCCACACTTTTCAGTACTTTGCCACGACTTTGCAGCACTTTGCCACACTTTTCAGCACTTTGCAACACTTTTCAGTACTTTGCCACACTTTTCAGTTCTTTGCCACGACTTTGCAGCACTTTGCCACAACTTTTCAGTACTTTGCCACACTTTTCAGTACTTTGCCACGACTTTGCCACAACTTTTCAGCACTTTGCCACAACTTTTCAGTACTTTACCACACTTTTCAGAACATTGCCACGACTTTTCAGCACTCGCCACAACTTTTCAGTACTTTGCCACACTTTTCAGTACTTTGCCACGACTTTGCCACAACTTTTCAGTACTTTGCCACACTTCTCAGTACTTTGCCACGACTTTTCAGTACTTCGCCACTACTTTTCAGTACTTTGCCACACTTTTCAGCTCTTTGCCACAACTTTTCAGTCCTTTGCCACACTTTTCAGCACTTTGCCACGACTTTGCAGCACTTTGCCACACTTTTCAGCACTTTGCCACAACTTTTCAGTACTTTGCCACACTTTTAGGTACTTTGCCACGACTTTGCAGCACTTTGCCACTCTTTTCAGTACTTTGCCACGACTTTGCCACAACTCTTCAGTACTTTGCCACACTTTTCAGTACTTTGCCACGACTTTGCAGCACTTTGCCACACTTTTCAGCACTTTGCCACAACTTTTCAGTACTTTGCCACACTTTTCAGTTCTTTGCCACGACTTTGCAGCACTTTGCCACTCTTTTCAGTACTTTGCCACGACTTTGCCACAACTCTTCAGTACTTTGCCACACTTTTCAGTACTTTGCCACGACTTTTCAGCACTTTGCCACAACTTTTCAGTACTTTGTCACACTTTTCAGTACTTTGCCACGACTTTGCCACGACTTTTCAGTACTTTGCCACTACTTTTCAGAACTTTGCCACAACTTTTCAGTACTTTGCCACACTTTTCAGCACTTTGCCACAACTTTTCAGTACTTTGCCACACTTTTCAGCACTTTGCCACAACTTTTCAGTACTTTGCCACACTTTTCAGTACTTTGCCACGACTTTGCATCACTTTGCCACAACTTTTCAGTACTTTGCCACTCTTTTCAGTACTTAGCCACGACTTTGCCACAACTTTTCAGTACTTTGCCACACTTTTCAGTACTTTGCCACGACTTTGCCACGATTTTTCAGTACTTTGCCATTACTTTTCAGCACTTTGCCACAACTTTTCAGTATTTGCCACACTTTTCAGCACTTTGCCACAACTTTTCTTTACTTTGCCACACTTTTCAGTACTTTGCCACGACTTTGCAGCACTTTGCCACACTTTTCTGTACTTTGCCACACTTTTCAGTACTTTGCCACAACTTTTCAGTACTTTGCCACACTTTTCAGTACTTTGCCACGACTTTGCAGCACTTTGCCACACTTTTCAGCACTTTGCAACACTTCTCAGTACTTTGCCACACTTTTCAGTTCTTTGCCACCACTTTGCAGCACTTTGCCACAACTTTTCAGTACTTTGCCACACTTTTCAGTACTTTGCCACGACTTTGCCACAACTTTTCAGCACTTTGCCACAACTTTTCAGTACTTTACCACACTTTTCAGTACATTGCCACGACTTTTCAGCACTCGCCACAACTTTTCAGTACTTTGCCACACTTTTCAGTACTTTGCCACGACTTTGCCACAACTTTTCAGTACTTTGCCACTCTTTTCAGTACTTTGCCACGACTTTGCCACAACTTTTCAGTACTTTGCCACACTTCTCAGTACTTTGCCACGACTTTTCAGCACTTCGCCACTACTTTTCAGTACTTTGCCACACTTTTCAGCTCTTTGCCACAACTTTTCAGTCCTTTGCCACACTTTTCAGCACTTTGCCACGACTTTGCAGCACTTTGCCACTCTTTTCAGTACTTTGCCACGACTTTGCCACAACTCTTCAGTACTTTGCCACACTTTTCAGTACTTTGCCACGACTTTGCAGCACTTTGCCACACTTTTCAGCACTTTGCCACAACTTTTCAGTACTTTGCCACACTTTTCAGTTCTTTGCCACGACTTTGCAGCACTTTGCCACTCTTTTCAGTACTTTGCCACGACTTTGCCACAACTCTTCAGTACTTTGCCACACTTTTCAGTACTTTGCCACGACTTTTCAGCACTTTGCCACAACTTTTCAGTACTTTGTCACACTTTTCAGTACTTTGCCACGACTTTGCCACGACTTTTCAGTACTTTGCCACTACTTTTCAGAACTTTGCCACAACTTTTCAGTACTTTGCCACACTTTTCAGCACTTTGCCACAACTTTTCAGTACTTTGCCACACTTTTCAGCACTTTGCCACAACTTTTCAGTACTTTGCCACACTTTTCAGTACTTTGCCACGACTTTGCATCACTTTGCCACAACTTTTCAGTACTTTGCCACTCTTTTCAGTACTTAGCCACGACTTTGCCACAACTTTTCAGTACTTTGCCACACTTTTCAGTACTTTGCCACGACTTTGCCACGATTTTTCAGTACTTTGCCATTACTTTTCAGCACTTTGCCACAACTTTTCAGTATTTGCCACACTTTTCAGCACTTTGCCACAACTTTTCTTTACTTTGCCACACTTTTCAGTACTTTGCCACGACTTTGCAGCACTTTGCCACACTTTTCAGTACTTTGCCACACTTTTCAGTACTTTGCCACAACTTTTCAGTACTTTGCCACACTTTTCAGTACTTTGCCACGACTTTGCAGCACTTTGCCACACTTTTCAGCACTTTGCAACACTTCTCAGTACTTTGCCACACTTTTCAGTTCTTTGCCACCACTTTGCAGCACTTTGCCACAACTTTTCAGTACTTTGCCACACTTTTCAGTACTTTGCCACGACTTTGCCACAACTTTTCAGCACTTTGCCACAACTTTTCAGTACTTTACCACACTTTTCAGTACATTGCCACGACTTTTCAGCACTCGCCACAACTTTTCAGTACTTTGCCACACTTTTCAGTACTTTGCCACGACTTTGCCACAACTTTTCAGTACTTTGCCACTCTTTTCAGTACTTTGCCACGACTTTGTCACAACTTTTCAGTACTTTGCCACACTTCTCAGTACTTTGCCACGACTTTTCAGCACTTCGCCACTACTTTTCAGTACTTTGCCACACTTTTCAGCTCTTTGCCACAACTTTTCAGTCCTTTGCCACACTTGTCAGCACTTTGCCACGACTTTGCAGCACTTTGCCACACTTTTCAGCACTTTGCCACAACTTTTCAGTACTTTGCCACACTTCTAGGTACTTTGCCACGACTTTGCAGCACTTTGCCACCCATTTCAGTACTTTGCCACGACTTTTCAGTACTTTGCCACTACTTTTCAGCACTTTGCCACAACTTTTCAGTACTTTGCCACACTTTTCAGCACTTTGCCACAACTTTTCAGTACTTTGCCACACTTTTCAGCACTTTGCCACTACTTTTCAGTACTTTGCCACACTTTTCAGTACTTTGCCACGACTTTTCAGCACTTCGCCACAAAATTTCAGTACTTTGGCCACACTTTTCAGTACTTTGCCACTACTTTTCAGCACTTTGCCACACTTTTCAGTACTTTGCCACGACTTTTCAGCACTTTGCCACAACTTTTCAGTACTTTGCCACACTTTTCAGTACTTTGCCACGGCTTTGCCACAACTTTTCAGCACTTTGCCACAACTTTTCAGTACTTTACCACACTTTTCAGTACATTGCCACGACTTTTCAGCACTCGCCACAACTTTTCAGTACTTTGCCACACTTTTCAGTACTTTGCCACGACTTTGCCACAACTTTTCAGTACTTTGCCACTCTTTTCAGTACTTTGCCACGACTTTGCCACAACTTTTCAGTACTTTGCCACACTTCTCAGTACTTTGCCACGACTTTTCAGCACTTCGCCACTACTTTTCAGTACTTTGCCACACTTTTCAGCTCTTTGCCACAACTTTTCAGTCCTTTGCCACACTTTTCAGCACTTTGCCACGACTTTGCAGCACTTTGCCACACTTTTCAGCACTTTGCCACAACTTTTCAGTACTTTGCCACACTTCTAGGTACTTTGCCACGACTTTGCAGCACTTTGCCACCCATTTCAGTACTTTGCCACGACTTTTCAGTACTTTGCCACTACTTTTCAGCACTTTGCCACAACTTTTCAGTACTTTGCCACACTTTTCAGCACTTTGCCACAACTTTTCAGTACTTTGCCACACTTTTCAGCACTTTGCCACTACTTTTCAGTACTTTGCCACACTTTTGAGTACTTTGCCACGACTTTTCAGCACTTCGCCACAAAATTTCAGTACTTTGCCACACTTTTCAGTACTTTGCCACTACTTTTCAGCACTTTGCCACACTTTTCAGTACTTTGCCACGACTTTTCAGCACTTTGCCACAACTTTTCAGTACTTTGCCACACTTTTCAGTACTTTGCCACGACTTTGCCACTACTTTTCAGTACTTTGCCACACTTTTCAGTACTTTGCCACGACTTTTCAGCACTTCGCCACTACTTTTCAGTACTTTGCCTCACTTTTCAGTACTTTGCCACAACTTTTCAGTACTTCGCCACAACTTTTCGTACTTTACCACACTTTTCAGTACTTTGCCACGACTTTGCCACAACTGTTCAGTACTTTGCCACTCTTTTCAGTACTTTGCCACGACTTTGCCACAACTTTTCAGTACTTTGCCACACTTTTCAGTACTTTGCCACGACTTTTCAGCACTTCGCCACTACTTTTCAGTACTTTGCCACACTTTTCAGTACTTTGCCACAACTTTTCAGTACTTTGCCACACTTTTCAGTACTTTGCCACGACTTTGCAGCACATTGCCACACTTTTCAGCACTTTGCCACAACTTTTCAGTACTTTGCCACACTTTTCAGTACTTTGCCACGACTTTGCCACGACTTTTCAGCACTTTGCCACAACTTTTCAGTACTTTGCCACACTTTTCAGTACATTGCCACGACTTTTCAGCACTTCGCCACAACTTTTCACTACTTTGCCACACTTTTCAGTACTTTGCCACGACTTTGCCACAACTTTTCAGTACTTTGCCACTCTTTTCAGTACTTTGCCACTACTTTGCCACAACTTTTCAGTACTTTGCCACACTTTTCAGTACTTTGCCACGACTTTTCAGTACTTCGCCACTACTTTTCAGTACTTTGCCAAACTTTTCAGCACTTTGCTACAACTTTTCAGTCCTTTGCCAAACTTTTCAGCACTTTGACACGACTTTGCAGCACTTTGCCACACTTTTCAGCACTTTGCCACAACTTTTCAGTACTTTGCCACACTTTTCAGTACTTTGCCACGACTTTGCAGCACTTTGCCACTCTTTTCAGCACTTTGCCACAACTTTGCAGTACTTTGCCACACTTTTCAGCTCTTTGCCACTACTTTTCAGTACATTGCCACACTTTTCAGTACTTTGCCACGACTTTTCAGCACTTCGCCACAACTTTTCAGTACTTTGCCACACTTTTCAGTACTTTGCCACGACTTTGCCACAACTTTTCAGTACTTTGCCACTCTTTTCAGTACTTTGCCACGACTTTGCCACAACTTTTCAGTACTTTGCCACACTTTTCAGTACTTTGCCACAACTTTTCAGTACTTTGCCACACTTTTCAGTACTTTGCCACGACTTTGCAGCACTTTGCCACACTTTTCAGCACTTTGCCACAACTTTTCAGTACTTTGCCACACTTTTCAGTACTTTGCCACGACTTTGCCACAACTTTTCAGCAGTTTGCCACAACTTTTCAGTACTTTACCACACCTTTCAGTACATTGCCACGACTTTTCAGCACTCGCCACAACTTTTCAGTACTTTGCCACACTTTTCAGTACTTTGCCTCGACATTGCCACAACTTTTCAGTACTTTGCCACTCTTTTCAGTCCTTTGCCACACTTTTCAGCACTTTGCAACGACTTTGCAGCACTTTGCCACACTTTTCAGCACTTTGCCACAACTTTTCAGTACTTTGCCACACTTCTAGGTACTTTGCCACGACTTTGCAGCACTTTGCCACTCTTTTCAGTACTTTGCCACGACTTTTCAGTACTTTGCCACTACTTTTCAGCACTTTGCCACAACTTTTCAGTACTTTGCCACACTTTTCAGCACTTTGCCACAACTTTTCAGTACTTTGCCACACTTTTCAGCACTTTGCCACTACTTTTCAGTACTTTGCCACACTTTTCAGTACTTTGCCACGACTTTTCAGCACTTCGCCACAAAATTTCAGTACTTTGCCACACTTTTCAGTACTTTGCCACTACTTTTCAGCACTTTGCCACACTTTTCAGTACTTTGCCACGACTTTTCAGCACTTTGCCACAACTTTTCAGTACTTTGCCACACTTTTCAGTACTTTGCCACGACTTTGCCACTACTTTTCAGTACTTTGCCACACTTTTCAGTACTTTGCCAGACTTTTCAGCACTTCGCCACTACTTTTCAGTACTTTGCCACACTTTTCAGTACATTGCCACGACTTTTCAGCACTTCGCCACAACTTTTCACTACTTTGCCACACTTTTCAGTACTTTGCCACGACTTTGCCACAACTTTTCAGTACTTTGCCACTCCTTTCAGTACTTTGCCACTACTTTGCCACAACTTTTCAGTACTTTGCCACACTTTTCAGTACTTTGCCACGACTTTTCAGTACTTCGCCACTACTTTTCAGTACTTTGCCAAACTTTTCAGCACTTTGCTACAACTTTTCAGTCCTTTGCCAAACTTTTCAGCACTTTGACACGACTTTGCAGCACTTTGCCACACTTTTCAGCACTTTGCCACAACTTTTCAGTACTTTGCCACACTTTTCAGTACTTTGCCACGACTTTGCAGCACTTTGCCACTCTTTTCAGCACTTTGCCACAACTTTGCAGTACTTTGCCACACTTTTCAGCACTTTGCCACTACTTTTCAGTACATTGCCACACTTTTCAGTACTTTGCCACGACTTTTCAGCACTTCGCCACAACTTTTCAGTACTTTGCCACACTTTTCAGTACTTTGCCACGACTTTGCCACAACTTTTCAGTACTTTGCCACTCTTTTCAGTACTTTGCCACGACTTTGCCACAACTTTTCATTACTTTGCCACACTTTTCAGTACCTTGCCACGACTTTTCAGCACTTCGCCACTACTTTTCAGTACTTTGCCACACTTTTCAGTACTTTGCCACAACTTTTCAGTACTTTGCCACACTTTTCAGTACTTTGCCACGACTTTGCAGCACTTTGCCACACTTTTCAGCACTTTGCCACAACTTTTCAGTACTTTGCCACACTTTTCAGTACTTTGCCACGACTTTGCCACAACTTTTCAGCACTTTGCCACAACTTTTCAGTACTTTACCACACCTTTCAGTACATTGCCACGACTTTTCAGCACTCGCCACAACTTTTCAGTACTTTGCCACACTTTTCAGTACTTTGCCACGACTTTGCCACAACTTTTCAGTACTTTGCCACTCTTTTCAGTACTTTGCCACGACTTTGCCACAACTTTTCAGTACTTTGCCACACTTCTCAGTACTTTGCCACGACTTTTCAGCACTTCGCCACTACTTTTCAGTACTTTGCCATACTTTTCAGCTCTTTGCCACAACTTTTCAGTCCTTTGCCACACTTTTCAGCACTTTGCCACGACTTTGCAGTACTTTGCCACACTTTTCAGCACTTTGCCACAACTTTTCAGTACTTTGCCACACTTTTAGGTACTTTGCCACGACTTTGCAGCACTTTGCCACTCTTTTCAGTACTTTGCCACACTTTTCAGCACTTTGCCACAACTTTTCAGTACTTTGCCACACTTTTCAGCACTTTGCCACAACTTTTCAGTACTTTGCCACACTTTTCAGTACTTTGCCACGACTTTGCAGCACTTTGCCACAACTTTTCAGTACTTTGCCACTCTTTTCAGTACTTAGCCACGACTTTGCCACAACTTTTCAGTACTTTGCCACACTTTTCAGTACTTTGCCACGACTTTGCCACGACTTTTCAGTACTTTGCCACTACTTTTCAGCACTTTGCCACAACTTTTCAGTATTTGCCACACTTTTCAGCACTTTGCCACAACTTTTCTTTACTTTGCCACATTTTTCAGTACTTTGCCACGACTTTGCAGAACTTTGCCACACTTTTCAGCACTTTGCCACAACTTTTCAGTACTTTGCCACACTTTTCAGTACTTTGCCACGACTTTGCCACGACTTTTCAGCACTTTGCCACAACTTTTCAGTACTTTGCCACACTTTTCAGTACATTGCCACGACTTTTCAGCACTTCGCCACAACTTTTCAGTACTTTGCCACACTTTTCAGTACTTTGCCACGACTTTGCATCAACTTTTCAGTACTTTGCCTCTCTTTTCAGTACTTTGCCACGACTTTTCAGTACTTTGCCACACTTTTCAGTACTTTGCCACGACTTTTCAGCACTTCGCCACTACTTTTCAGTACTTTGCCACACTTTTCAGCACTTTGCCACAACTTTTCAGTCCTTTGCCACACTTTTCAGCACTTTGCCACGACTTTGCAGCACTTTGCCACACTTTTCAGCACTTTGCCACAACTTTTCAGTACTTTGCCACACTTTTCAGTACTTTGCCACGACTTTGCAGCACTTTGCCACTCTTTTTTCAGTACTTTGCCACGACTTTGCCACAACTCTTCAGTACTTTGCCACACTTTTCAGTACTTTGCCACGACTTTTCAGTACTTTGCCACTACTTTTCAGCAATTTGCCACAACTTTTCAGTACTTTGCCACACTTTTCAGCACTTTGCCACAACTTTTCAGTACTTTGCCACACTTTTCAGCACTTTGCCACTACTTTTCAGTACTTTGCCACACTTTTCAGTACTTTGCCACGACTTTTCAGCACTTCGCCACAACTTTTCAGTACTTTGCCACACTTTTCAGTACTTTGCCACGACTTTGCCTCAACTTTTGAGTACTTTGCCACAACTTTTCAGTACTTTGTCACACTTTTCAGTACTTTGCCACGACTTTGCCACGACTTTTCAGTACTTTGCCACTACTTTTCAGAAATTTGCCACAACTTTTCAGTACTTTGCCACACTTTTCAGCACTTTGCCACAACTTTTCAGTACTTTGCCACACTTTTCAGCACTTTGCCACAACTTTTCAGTACTTTGCCACACTTTTCAGTACTTTGCCACGACTTTGCAGCACTTTGCCACTACTTTTCAGTACTTTGCCACACTTTTCAGTACTTTGCCACGACTTTGCCACAACTTTTCAGTACTTTGCCACTCTTTTCAGTACATTGCCACGACTTTGCCACAACTTTTCAGTACTTTGCCTCACTTTTCAGTACTTTGCCACGACTTTGCCACAACTTTTCAGTACTTTGCCACTCTTTTCAGTCCTTTGCCACACTTTTCAGCACTTTGCAACGACTTTGCAGCACTTTGCCACACTTTTCAGCACTTTGCCACAACTTTTCAGTACTTTGCCACACTTCTAGGTACTTTGCCACGACTTTGCAGCACTTTGCCACTCTTTTCAGTACTTTGCCACGACTTTTCAGTACTTTGCCACTACTTTTCAGCACTTTGCCACAACTTTTCAGTACTTTGCCACACTTTTCAGCACTTTGCCACAACTTTTCAGTACTTTGCCACACTTTTCAGCACTTTGCCACTACTTTTCAGTACTTTGCCACACTTTTCAGTACTTTGCCACGACTTTTCAGCACTTCGCCACAAAATTTCAGTACTTTGCCACACTTTTCAGTACTTTGCCACTACTTTTCAGCACTTTGCCACACTTTTCAGTACTTTGCCACGACTTTTCAGCACTTTGCCACAACTTTTCAGTACTTTGCCACACTTTTCAGTACTTTGCCACGACTTTGCCACTACTTTTCAGTACTTTGCCACACTTTTCAGTACTTTGCCAGACTTTTCAGCACTTCGCCACTACTTTTCAGTACTTTGCCTCACTTTTCAGTACTTTGCCACAACTTTTCAGTACTTCGCCACAACTTTTCGTACTTTACCACACTTTTCAGTACTTTGCCACGACTTTGCCACAACTTTTCAGTACTTTGCCACTCTTTTCAGTACTTTGCCACGACTTTGCCACAACTTTTCAGTACTTTGCCACACTTTTCAGTACTTTGCCACGACTTTTCAGCACTTCGCCACTACTTTTCAGTACTTTGCCACACTTTTCAGTACTTTGCCACAACTTTTCAGTACTTTGCCACACTTTTCAGTACTTTGCCACGACTTTGCAGCACATTGCCACACTTTTCAGCACTTTGCCACAACTTTTCAGTACTTTGCCACACTTTTCAGTACTTTGCCACGACTTTGCCACGACTTTTCAGCACTTTGCCACAACTTTTCAGTACTTTGCCACACTTTTCAGTACATTGCCACGACTTTTCAGCACTTCGCCACAACTTTTCACTACTTTGCCACACTTTTCAGTACTTTGCCACGACTTTGCCACAACTTTTCAGTACTTTGCCACTCTTTTCAGTACTTTGCCACTACTTTGCCACAACTTTTCAGTACTTTGCCACACTTTTCAGTACTTTGCCACGACTTTTCAGTACTTCGCCACTACTTTTCAGTACTTTGCCAAACTTTTCAGCACTTTGCTACAACTTTTCAGTCCTTTGCCAAACTTTTCAGCACTTTGACACGACTTTGCAGCACTTTGCCACACTTTTCAGCACTTTGCCACAACTTTTCAGTACTTTGCCACACTTTTCAGTACTTTGCCACGACTTTGCAGCACTTTGCCACTCTTTTCAGCACTTTGCCACAACTTTGCAGTACTTTGCCACACTTTTCAGCACTTTGCCACTACTTTTCAGTACATTGCCACACTTTTCAGTACTTTGCCACGACTTTTCAGCACTTCGCCACAACTTTTCAGTACTTTGCCACACTTTTCAGTACTTTGCCACGACTTTGCCACAACTTTTCAGTACTTTGCCACTCTTTTCAGTACTTTGCCACGACTTTGCCACAACTTTTCATTACTTTGCCACACTTTTCAGTACTTTGCCACGACTTTTCAGCACTTCGCCACTACTTTTCAGTACTTTGCCACACTTTTCAGTACTTTGCCACAACTTTTCAGTACTTTGCCACACTTTTCAGTACTTTGCCACGACTTTGCAGCACTTTGCCACACTTTTCAGCACTTTGCCACAACTTTTCAGTACTTTGCCACACTTTTCAGTACTTTGCCACGACTTTGCCACAACTTTTCAGCACTTTGCCACAACTTTTCAGTACTTTACCACACCTTTCAGTACATTGCCACGACTTTTCAGCACTCGCCACAACTTTTCAGTACTTTGCCACACTTTTCAGTACTTTGCCACGACTTTGCCACAACTTTTCAGTACTTTGCCACTCTTTTCAGTACTTTGCCACGACTTTGCCACAACTTTTCAGTACTTTGCCACACTTCTCAGTACTTTGCCACGACTTTTCAGCACTTCGCCACTACTTTTCAGTACTTTGCCATACTTTTCAGCTCTTTGCCACAACTTTTCAGTCCTTTGCCACACTTTTCAGCACTTTGCCACGACTTTGCAGTACTTTGCCACACTTTTCAGCACTTTGCCACAACTTTTCAGTACTTTGCCACACTTTTAGGTACTTTGCCACGACTTTGCAGCACTTTGCCACTCTTTTCAGTACTTTGCCACACTTTTCAGCACTTTGCCACAACTTTTCAGTACTTTGCCACACTTTTCAGCACTTTGCCACAACTTTTCAGTACTTTGCCACACTTTTCAGTACTTTGCCACGACTTTGCAGCACTTTGCCACAACTTTTCAGTACTTTGCCACTCTTTTCAGTACTTAGCCACGACTTTGCCACAACTTTTCAGTACTTTGCCACACTTTTCAGTACTTTGCCACGACTTTGCCACGACTTTTCAGTACTTTGCCACTACTTTTCAGCACTTTGCCACAACTTTTCAGTATTTGCCACACTTTTCAGCACTTTGCCACAACTTTTCTTTACTTTGCCACACTTTTCAGTACTTTGCCACGACTTTGCAGAACTTTGCCACACTTTTCAGCACTTTGCCACAACTTTTCAGTACTTTGCCACACTTTTCAGTACTTTGCCACGACTTTGCCACGACTTTTCAGCACTTTGCCACAACTTTTCAGTACTTTGCCACACTTTTCAGTACATTGCCACGACTTTTCAGCACTTCGCCACAACTTTTCAGTACTTTGCCACACTTTTCAGTACTTTGCCACGACTTTGCATCAACTTTTCAGTACTTTGCCTCTCTTTTCAGTACTTTGCCACGACTTTTCAGTACTTTGCCACACTTTTCAGTACTTTGCCACGACTTTTCAGCACTTCGCCACTACTTTTCAGTACTTTGCCACACTTTTCAGCACTTTGCCACAACTTTTCAGTCCTTTGCCACACTTTTCAGCACTTTGCCACGACTTTGCAGCACTTTGCCACACTTTTCAGCACTTTGCCACAACTTTTCAGTACTTTGCCACACTTTTCAGTACTTTGCCACGACTTTGCAGCACTTTGCCACTCTTTTTTCAGTACTTTGCCACGACTTTGCCACAACTCTTCAGTACTTTGCCACACTTTTCAGTACTTTGCCACGACTTTTCAGTACTTTGCCACTACTTTTCAGCAATTTGCCACAACTTTTCAGTACTTTGCCACACTTTTCAGCACTTTGCCACAACTTTTCAGTACTTTGCCACACTTTTCAGCACTTTGCCACTACTTTTCAGTACTTTGCCACACTTTTCAGTACTTTGCCACGACTTTTCAGCACTTCGCCACAACTTTTCAGTACTTTGCCACACTTTTCAGTACTTTGCCACGACTTTGCCTCAACTTTTGAGTACTTTGCCACAACTTTTCAGTACTTTGTCACACTTTTCAGTACTTTGCCACGACTTTGCCACGACTTTTCAGTACTTTGCCACTACTTTTCAGAAATTTGCCACAACTTTTCAGTACTTTGCCACACTTTTCAGCACTTTGCCACAACTTTTCAGTACTTTGCCACACTTTTCAGCACTTTGCCACAACTTTTCAGTACTTTGCCACACTTTTCAGTACTTTGCCACGACTTTGCAGCACTTTGCCACTACTTTTCAGTACTTTGCCACACTTTTCAGTACTTTGCCACGACTTTGCCACAACTTTTCAGTACTTTGCCACTCTTTTCAGTACATTGCCACGACTTTGCCACAACTTTTCAGTACTTTGCCTCACTTTTCAGTACTTTGCCACGACTTTGCCACAACTTTTCAGTACTTTGCCACTCTTTTCAGTACTTTGCCACGACTTTGCCACAACTTTTCAGTACTTTGACACACTTTTCAGTACTTTGCCACGACTTTTCAGCACTTCGCCACTACTTTTCAGTACTTTGCCACACTTTTCAGTACTTTGCCACAACTTTTCAGTCCTTTGCCACACTTTTCAGCACTTTGCCACGACTTTGCAGCACTTTGCAACACTTTTCAGCACTTTGCCACAACTTTTCAGTACTTTGCCACACTTTTCAGTACTTTGCCACGACTTTTCAGCACTTCGCCACTACTTTTCAGTACTTTGCTACACTTTTCAGTACTTGCCACAACTTTTCAGTACTTTGCCACACTTTTCAGTACTTTGCCACGACTTTGCAGCACTTTGCCACACTTTTCAGCACTTTGCAACAACTTTTCAGTACTTTGCCACACTTTTCAGTTCTTTGCCACGACTTTGCGCACTTTGCCACTCTTTTCAGTACTTTGCCACGACTTGCCACAACTCTTCAGTACTTTGCCACACTTTTCAGTACTTTGCCACGACTTTTCAGCACTTTGCCACAACTTTTCAGTACTTTGTCACACTTTTCAGTACTTTGCCACGACTTTGCCACGACTTTTCAGTACTTTGCCACTACTTTTCAGAACTTTGCCACAACTTTTCAGTACTTTGCCACACTTTTCAGCACTTTGCCACAACTTTTCAGTACTTTGCCACACTTTTCAGCACATTGCCACTACTTTTCAGTACTTTGCCACACTTTTCAGTACTTTGCCACGACTTTTCAGCACTTCGCCACAACTTTTCAGTACTTTGCCACACTTTCCAGTACTTTGCCACGACTTTGCCGCAACTTTTCAGTACTTTGCCACTCTTTTCAGTACTTTGCCACGACTTTGCCACAACTTTTCAGTACTTTGCCACACTTTTCAGTACTTTGCCACGACTTTTCAGCACTTCGCCACTACTTTTCAGTAATTTGCCACACTTTTCAGCACTTTGCCTCAACTTTTCAGTACTTTGCCACACTTGTCAGTACTTTGCCACGACTTTGCAGCACTTTGCCACACTTTTCAGCACTTTGCACAACTTTTCAGTACTTTGCCACACTTTTCAGTTCTTTGCCACGACTTTGCAGCACTTTGCCACTCTTTTCACTACTTTGCCACGACTGTGCCTCAACTCGTCAGTACTTTGCCACACTTTTCAGTACTTTGCCACGACTTTTCAGCACTTTGCCACAACTTTTCAGTACTTTGTCACACTTTTCAGTACTTTGCCACGACTTTGCCACGACTTTTCGTACTTTGCCACTACTTTTCAGAACTTTGCCACAACTTTTCAGTACTTTGCCACACTTTTCAGCACTTTGCCACAACTTTTCAGCACTTTGCCACGACTTTGCAGTACTTTGCCACACTTTTCAGCACTTTGCCACAACTTTTCAGTACTTTGCCACACTTTTAGGTACTTTGCCACGACTTTGCAGCACTTTGCCACTCTTTTCAGTACTTTGCCACACTTTTCAGCACTTTGCCACAACTTTTCAGTACTTTGCCACACTTTTCAGCACTTTGCCACAACTTTTCAGTACTTTGCCACACTTTTCAGTACTTTGCCACGACTTTGCAGCACTTTGCCACAACTTTTCAGTACTTTGCCACTCTTTTCAGTACTTAGCCACGACTTTGCCACAACTTTTCTTTACTTTGCCACACTTTTCAGTACTTTGCCACGACTTTGCAGAACTTTGCCACACTTTTCAGCACTTTGCCACAACTTTTCAGTACTTTGCCACACTTTTCAGTACTTTGCCACGACTTTGCCACGACTTTTCAGCACTTTGCCACAACTTTTCAGTACTTTGCCACACTTTTCAGTACATTGCCACGACTTTTCAGCACTTCGCCACAACTTTTCAGTACTTTGCCACACTTTTCAGTACTTTGCCACGACTTTGCATCAACTTTTCAGTACTTTGCCTCTCTTTTCAGTACTTTGCCACGACTTTTCAGTACTTTGCCACACTTTTCAGTACTTTGCCACGACTTTTCAGCACTTCGCCACTACTTTTCAGTACTTTGCCACACTTTTCAGCACTTTGCCACAACTTTTCAGTACTTTGCCACACTTTTCAGTACTTTGCCACGACTTTGCAGCACTTTGCCACTCTTTTTTCAGTACTTTGCCACGACTTTGCCACAACTCTTCAGTACTTTGCCACACTTTTCAGTACTTTGCCACGACTTTTCAGTACTTTGCCACTACTTTTCAGCAATTTGCCACAACTTTTCAGTACTTTGCCACACTTTTCAGCACTTTGCCACAACTTTTCAGTACTTTGCCACACTTTTCAGCACTTTGCCACTACTTTTCAGTACTTTGCCACACTTTTCAGTACTTTGCCACGACTTTTCAGCACTTCGCCACAACTTTTCAGTACTTTGCCACACTTTTCAGTACTTTGCCACGACTTTGCCTAAACTTTTGAGTACTTTGCCACAACTTTTCAGTACTTTGTCACACTTTTCAGTACTTTGCCACGACTTTGCCACGACTTTTCAGTACTTTGCCACTACTTTTCAGAAATTTGCCACAACTTTTCAGTACTTTGCCACACTTTTCAGCACTTTGCCACAACTTTTCAGTACTTTGCCACACTTTTCAGCACTTTGCCACAACTTTTCAGTACTTTGCCACACTTTTCAGTACTTTGCCACGACTTTGCAGCACTTTGCCACTACTTTTCAGTACTTTGCCACACTTTTCAGTACTTTGCCACGACTTTGCCACAACTTTTCAGTACTTTGCCACTCTTTTCAGTACATTGCCACGACTTTGCCACAACTTTTCAGTACTTTGCCTCACTTTTCAGTACTTTGCCACGACTTTGCCACAACTTTTCAGTACTTTGCCACTCTTTTCAGTACTTTGCCACGACTTTGCCACAACTTTTCAGTACTTTGACACACTTTTCAGTACTTTGCCACGACTTTTCAGCACTTCGCCACTACTTTTCAGTACTTTGCCACACTTTTCAGTACTTTGCCACAACTTTTCAGTCCTTTGCCACACTTTTCAGCACTTTGCCACGACTTTGCAGCACTTTGCAACACTTTTCAGCACTTTGCCACAACTTTTCAGTACTTTGCCACACTTTTCAGTACTTTGCCACGACTTTTCAGCACTTCGCCACTACTTTTCAGTACTTTGTTACACTTTTCAGTACTTGCCACAACTTTTCAGTACTTTGCCACACTTTTCAGTACTTTGCCACGACTTTGCAGCACTTTGCCACACTTTTCAGCACTTTGCAACAACTTTTCAGTACTTTGCCACACTTTTCAGTTCTTTGCCACGACTTTGCCGCACTTTGCCACTCTTTTCAGTACTTTGCCACGACTTGCCACAACTCTTCAGTACTTTGCCACACTTTTCAGTACTTTGCCACGACTTTTCAGCACTTTGCCACAACTTTTCAGTACTTTGTCACACTTTTCAGTACTTTGCCACGACTTTGCCACGACTTTTCAGTACTTTGCCACTACTTTTCAGAACTTTGCCACAACTTTTCAGTACTTTGCCACACTTTTCAGCACTTTGCCACAACTTTTCAGTACTTTGCCACACTTTTCAGCACATTGCCACTACTTTTCAGTACTTTGCCACACTTTTTAGTACTTTGCCACGACTTTTCAGCACTTCGCCACAACTTTTCAGTACTTTGCCACACTTTCCAGTACTTTGCCACGACTTTGCCGCAACTTTTCAGTACTTTGCCACTCTTTTCAGTACTTTGCCACGACTTTGCCACAACTTTTCAGTACTTTGCTACACTTTTCAGTACTTTGCCACGACTTTTCAGCACTTCGCCACTACTTTTCAGTAATTTGCCATACTTTTCAGCACTTTGCCTCAACTTTTCAGTACTTTGCCACACTTTTCAGTACTTTGCCACGACTTTGCAGCACTTTGCCACACTTTTCAGCACTTTGCACAACTTTTCAGTACTTTGCCACACTTTTCAGTTCTTTGCCACGACTTTGCAGCACTTTGCCACTCTTTTCAGTACTTTGCCACGACTGTGCCGCAACTCGTCAGTACTTTGCCACACTTTTCAGTACTTTGCCACGACTTTTCAGCACTTTGCCACAACTTTTCAGTACTTTGTCACACTTTTCAGTACTTTGCCACGACTTTGCCACGACTTTTCGTACTTTGCCACTACTTTTCAAAACTTTGCCACAACTTTTCAGTACTTTGCCACACTTTTCAGCACTTTGCCACAACTTTTCAGTACTTTGCCACACTTTTCAGCACTTTGCCACAACTTTTCAGTACTTTGCCACACTTGTCAGTACTTTGCCACGACTTTGCAGCACTTTGCCACAACTTTTCAGTACTTTGCCACTCTTTTCAGTACTTAGCCACGACTTTGCCACAACTTTTCAGTACTTTGCCACTCTTTTCAGTACTTAGCCACGACTTTGCCACAACTTTTCAGTACTTTGCCACACTTTTCAGTACTTTGCCACGACTTTGCCACGACTTTTCAGTACTTTGCCACTACTTTTCAGCACTTTGCCACAACTTTTCAGTACTTTGCCACACTTTTCAGCACTTTGCCACAACTTTTCTTTACTTTGCCACACTTTTCAGTACTTTGCCACGACTTTGCAGAACTTTGCCACACTTTTCAGCACTTTGCCACAACTTTTCAGTACTTTGCCACACTTTTCAGTACTTTGCCATGACTTTGCCACGACTTTTCAGCACTTTGTCACAACTTTTCAGTACTTTGCCACACTTTTCAGTACATTGCCACGACTTTTCAGCACTTCGCCACAACTTTTCAGTACTTTGCCACACTTTTCAGTACTTTGCCACGACTTTGCCACAACTTTTCAGTACTTTGCCACTCTTTTCAGTACTTTGCCACGACTTTGCCACAACTTTTCAGTACTTTGCCACACTTTTCAGTACTTTGCCACGACTTTGCAGCACTTTGCCACTACTTTTCAGTACTTTGACACACTTTTCAGTACTTTGCCACGACTTTTCAGCACTTCGCCACTACTTTTCAGTACTTTGCCACACTTTTCAGTACTTTGCCACAACTTTTCAGTCCTTTGCCACACTTTTCAGCACTTTGCCACGACTTTGCAGCACTTTGCAACACTTTTCAGCACTTTGCCACAACTTTTCATTACTTTGCCACACTTTTCAGTACTTTGCCACGACTTTTCAGCACTTCGCCACTACTTTTCAGTACTTTGCTACACTTTTCAGTACTTGCCACAACTTTTCAGTACTTTTCCACACTTTTCAGTACTTTGCCACGACTTTGCAGCACTTTGCCACACTTTTCAGCACTTTGCAACAACTTTTCAGTACTTTGCCACACTTTTCAGTTCTTTGCCACGACTTTGCCGCACTTTGCCACTCTTTTCAGTACTTTGCCACGACTTGCCACAACTCTTCAGTACTTTGCCACACTTTTCAGTACTTTGCCACGACTTTTCAGCACTTTGCCACAACTTTTCAGTACTTTGTCACACTTTTCAGTACTTTGCCACGACTTTGCCACGACTTTTCAGTACTTTGCCACTACTTTTCAGAACTTTGCCACAACTTTTCAGTACTTTGCCACACTTTTCAGCACTTTGCCACAACTTTTCAGTACTTTGCCACACTTTTCAGCACATTGCCACTACTTTTCAGTACTTTGCCACACTTTTCAGTACTTTGCCACGACTTTTCAGCACTTCGCCCCAACTTTTCAGTACTTTGCCACACTTTCCAGTACTTTGCCACGACTTTGCCGCAACTTTTCAGTACTTTGCCACTCTTTTCAGTACTTTGCCACGACTTTGCCACAACTTTTCAGTACTTTGCCACACTTTTCAGTACTTTGCCACGACTTTTCAGCACTTCGCCACTACTTTTCAGTAATTTGCCACACTTTTCAGCACTTTGCCTCAACTTTTCAGTACTTTGCCACACTTTTCAGTTCTTTGCCACGACTTTGCAGCACTTTGCCACTCTTTTCAGTACTTTGCCACGACTGTGCCGCAACTCGTCAGTACTTTGCCACACTTTTCAGTACTTTGCCACGACTTTTCAGCACTTTGCCACAACTTTTCAGTACTTTGTCACACTTTTCTGTACTTTGCCACGACTTTGCCACGACTTTTCGTACTTTGCCACTACTTTTCAGAACTTTGCCACAACTTTTCAGTACTTTGCCACACTTTTCAGCACTTTGCCACAACTTTTCAGTACTTTGCCACACTTTTCAGCACATTGCCACTACTTTTCAGTACTTTGCCACACTTTTCAGTACTTTGCCACACTTTTCAGTACTTTGCCACGACTTTGCAGCACTTTGCCACACTTTTCAGCACTTTGCAACAACTTTTCAGTACTTTGCCACACTTTTCAGTTCTTTGCCACGACTTTGCCGCACTTTGCCACTCTTTTCAGTACTTTGCCACGACTTGCCACAACTCTTCAGTACTTTGCCACACTTTTCAGTACTTTGCCACGACTTTTCAGCACTTTGCCACAACTTTTCAGAACTTTGTCACACTTTTCAGTACTTTGCCACGACTTTGCCACGACTTTTCAGTACTTTGCCACTACTTTTCAGAACTTTGCCACAACTTTTCAGTACTTTGCCACACTTTTCAGCACTTTGCCACAACTTTTCAGTACTTTGCCACACTTTTCAGCACATTGCCACTACTTTTCAGTACTTTGCCACACTTTTCAGTACTTTGCCACGACTTTTCAGCACTTCGCCACAACTTTTCAGTACTTTGCCACACTTTCCAGTACTTTGCCACGACTTTGCCGCAACTTTTCAGTACTTTGCCACTCTTTTCAGTACTTTGCCACGACTTTGCCACAACTTTTCAGTACTTTGCCACACTTTTCAGTACTTTGCCACGACTTTTCAGCACTTCGCCACTACTTTTCAGTAATTTGCCACACTTTTCAGCACTTTGCCTCAACTTTTCAGTACTTTGCCACACTTTTCAGTACTTTGCCACGACTTTGCAGCACTTTGCCACACTTTTCAGCACTTTGCACAACTTTTCAGTACTTTGCCACACTTTTCAGTTCTTTGCCACGACTTTGCAGCACTTTGCCACTCTTTTCAGTACTTTGCCACGACTGTGCCGCAACTCGTCAGTACTTTGCCACACTTTTCAGTACTTTGCCACGACTTTTCAGCACTTTGCCACAACTTTTCAGTACTTTGTCACACTTTTCAGTACTTTGCCACGACATTGCCACGACTTTTCGTACTTTGCCACTACTTTTCAAAACTTTGCCACAACTTTTCAGTACTTTGCCACACTTTTCAGCACTTTGCCACAACTTTTCAGTACTTTGCCACACTTTTCAGCACTTTGCCACAACTTTTCAGTACTTTGCCACACTTGTCAGTACTTTGCCACGACTTTGCAGCACTTTGCCACAACTTTTCAGTACTTTGCCACTCTTTTCAGTACTTAGCCACGACTTTGCCACAACTTTTCAGTACTTTGCCACTCTTTTCAGTACTTAGCCACGACTTTGCCACAACTTTTCAGTACTTTGCCACACTTTTCAGTACTTTGCCACTACTTTTCAGCACTTTGCCACAACTTTTCAGTACTTTGCCACACTTTTCAGCACTTTGCCACAACTTTTCTTTACTTTGCCACACTTTTCAGTACTTTGCCACGACTTTGCAGAACTTTGCCACACTTTTCAGCACTTTGCCACAACTTTTCAGTACTTTGCCACACTTTTCAGTACTTTGCCATGACTTTGCCACGACTTTTCAGCACTTTGTCACAACTTTTCAGTACTTTGCCACACTTTTCAGTACATTGCCACGACTTTTCAGCACTTCGCCACAACTTTTCAGTACTTTGCCACACTTTTCAGTACTTTGCCACGACTTTGCCACAACTTTTCAGTACTTTGCCACTCTTTTCAGTACTTTGCCACGACTTTGCCACAACTTTTCAGTACTTTGCCACACTTTTCAGTACTTTGCCACGACTTTGCAGCACTTTGCCACTACTTTTCAGTACTTTGACACACTTTTCAGTACTTTGCCACGACTTTTCAGCACTTCGCCACTACTTTTCAGTACTTTGCCACACTTTTCAGTACTTTGCCACAACTTTTCAGTCCTTTGCCACACTTTTCAGCACTTTGCCACGACTTTGCAGCACTTTGCAACACTTTTCAGCACTTTGCCACAACTTTTCATTACTTTGCCACACTTTTCAGTACTTTGCCACGACTTTTCAGCACTTCGCCACTACTTTTCAGTACTTTGCTACACTTTTCAGTACTTGCCACAACTTTTCAGTACTTTTCCACACTTTTCAGTACTTTGCCACGACTTTGCAGCACTTTGCCACACTTTTCAGCACTTTGCAACAACTTTTCAGTACTTTGCCACACTTTTCAGTTCTTTGCCACGACTTTGCCGCACTTTGCCACTCTTTTCAGTACTTTGCCACGACTTGCCACAACTCTTCAGTACTTTGCCACACTTTTCAGTACTTTGCCACGACTTTTCAGCACTTTGCCACAACTTTTCAGTACTTTGTCACACTTTTCAGTACTTTGCCACGACTTTGCCACGACTTTTCAGTACTTTGCCACTACTTTTCAGAACTTTGCCACAACTTTTCAGTACTTTGCCACACTTTTCAGCACTTTGCCACAACTTTTCAGTACTTTGCCACACTTTTCAGCACATTGCCACTACTTTTCAGTACTTTGCCACACTTTTCAGTACTTTGCCACGACTTTTCAGCATTTCGCCCCAACTTTTCAGTACTTTGCCACACTTTCCAGTACTTTGCCACGACTTTGCCGCAACTTTTCAGTACTTTGCCACTCTTTTCAGTACTTTGCCACGACTTTGCCACAACTTTTCAGTACTTTGCCACACTTTTCAGTACTTTGCCACGACTTTTCAGCACTTCGCCACTACTTTTCAGTAATTTGCCACACTTTTCAGCACTTTGCCTCAACTTTTCAGTACTTTGCCACACTTTTCAGTTCTTTGCCACGACTTTGCAGCACTTTGCCACTCTTTTCAGTACTTTGCCACGACTGTGCCGCAACTCGTCAGTACTTTGCCACACTTTTCAGTACTTTGCCACGACTTTTCAGCACTTTGCCACAACTTTTCAGTACTTTGTCACACTTTTCTGTACTTTGCCACGACTTTGCCACGACTTTTCGTACTTTGCCACTACTTTTCAGAACTTTGCCACAACTTTTCAGTACTTTGCCACACTTTTCAGCACTTTGCCACAACTTTTCAGTACTTTGCCACACTTTTCAGCACATTGCCACTACTTTTCAGTACTTTGCCACACTTTTCAGTACTTTGCCACGACTTTTCAGCACTTCGCCACAACTTTTCAGTACTTTGCCACACTTTCCAGTACTTTGCCACGACTTTGCCGCAACTTTTCAGTACTTTGCCACTCTTTTCAGTACTTTGCCACGACTTTGCCACAACTTTTCAGTACTTTGCCACACTTTTCAGTACTTTGCCACGACTTTTCAGCACTTCGCCACTACTTTTCAGTAATTTGCCACACTTTTCAGCACTTTGCCTCAACTTTTCAGTACTTTGCCACACTTTTCAGTTCTTTGCCACGACTTTGCAGCACTTTGCCACTCTTTTCAGTACTTTGCCACGACTGTGCCGCAACTCGTCAGTACTTTGCCACACTTTTCAGTACTTTGCCACGACTTTTCAGCACTTTGCCACAACTTTTCAGTACTTTGTCACACTTTTCAGTACTTTGCCACGACTTTGCCACGACTTTTCGTACTTTGCCACTACTTTTCAGAACTTTGCCACAACTTTTCAGTACTTTGCCACACTTTTCAGCACTTTGCCACAACTTTTCAGTACTTTGCCACACTTTTCAGCACTTTGCCACAACTTTTCAGTACTTTGCCACACTTGTCAGTACTTTGCCACGACTTTGCAGCACTTTGCCACAACTTTTCAGTACTTTGCCACTCTTTTCAGTACTTAGCCACGACTTTGCCACAACTTTTCAGTACTTTGCCACTCTTTTCAGTACTTAGCCACGACTTTGCCACAACTTTTCAGTACTTTGCCACACTTTTCAGTACTTTGCCACGACTTTGCCACGACTTTTCAGTACTTTGCCACTACTTTTCAGCACTTTGCCACAACTTTTCAGTACTTTGCCACACTTTTCAGCACTTTGCCACAACTTTTCTTTACTTTGCCACACTTTTCAGTACTTTGCCACGACTTTGCAGAACTTTGCCACACTTTTCAGCACTTTGCCACAACTTTTCAGTACTTTGCCACACTTTTCAGTACTTTGCCATGACTTTGCCACGACTTTTCAGCACTTTGTCACAACTTTTCAGTACTTTGCCACACTTTTCAGTACATTGCCACGACTTTTCAGCACTTCGCCACAACTTTTCAGTACTTTGCCACACTTTTCAGTACTTTGCCACGACTTTGCCACAACTTTTCAGTACTTTGCCACTCTTTTCAGTACTTTGCCACGACTTTGCCACAACTTTTCAGTACTTTGCCACACTTTTCAGTACTATGCCACGACTTTTCAGCACTTCGCCACTACTTTTCAGTACTTTGCCACACTTTTCAGCACTTTGCCACAACTTTTCAGTCCTTTGCCACACTTTTCAGCACTTTGCCACGACTTTGCAGCACTTTGCCACACTTTTCAGCACTTTGCCACAACTTTTCAGTACTTTGCCACACTTTTCAGTACTTTGCCACGACTTTGCAGCACTTTGCCACTCTTTTCAGTACTTTGCCACGACTTTGCCACAAATCTTCAGTACTTTGCCACACTTTTCAGTACTTTGCCACGACTTTTCAGTACTTTGCCACTACTTTTCAGCACTTTGCCACAACTTTTCAGTACTTTGCCACACTTTTCAGCACTTTGCCACAACTTTTCAGTACTTTGCCACACTTTTCAGCATTTTGCCACTACTTTTCAGTACTTTGCCACACTTTTCAGTACTTTGCCACGACTTTTCAGCACTTCGCCACAACTTTTCAGTACTTTGCCACACTTTTCAGTACTTTGCCACGACTTTGCCTCAACTTTTGAGTACTTTGCCACAACTTTTCAGTACTTTGTCACACTTTTCAGTACTTTGCCACGACTTTTCAGTACTTTGCCACTACTTTTCAGAAATTTGCCACAACTTTTCAGTACTTTGCCACACTTTTCAGACTTTGCCACAACTTTTCAGTACTTTGCCACACTTTTCAGCACTTTGCCACAACTTTTCAGTACTTTGCCACACTTTTCAGTACTTTGCCACGACTTTGCAGCACTTTGCCACTACTTTTCAGTACTTTGCCACACTTTTCAGTACTTTGCCACGACTTTTCAGCACTTCGCCACAACTTTTCAGTACTTTGCCACACTTTTCAGTACTTTGACACGACTTTGCCACAACTTTTCAGTACTTTGCCACTCTTTTCAGTACTTTGCCACGACTTTGCCACAACTTTTCAGTACTTTGCCACACTTTTCAGTACTTTGCCACGACTTTTCAGCACTTCGCCACTACTTTTCAGTACTTTGCCACACTTTTCAGCACTTTGCCACAACTTTTCAGTACTTTGCCACACTTTTCAGTACTTTGCCACGACTTTGCAGCACTTTGCCACACTTTTCAGCACTTTGCCACTCTTTTCAGTACTTTGCCACGACTTAGCCACAACTCTTCAGTACTTTGCCACACTTTTCAGTACTTTGCCACGACTTTTCAGCACTTTGCCACAACTTTTCAGTACTTTGCCACACTTTTCAGTACTTTGCCACGACTTTGCCACAACTTTTCAGTACTTTGCTACTCTTTTCAGTACTTTGCCACGACTTTGCCACAACTTTTCAGTACTTTGCCACACTTTTCAGTACTATGCCACGACTTTTCAGCACTTCGCCACTACTTTTCAGTACTTTGCCACACTTTTCAGCACTTTGCCACAACTTTTCAGTCCTTTGCCACACTTTTCAGCACTTTGCCACGACTTTGCAGCACTTTGCCACACTTTTCAGCACTTTGCCACAACTTTTCAGTACTTTGCCACACTTTTCAGTACTTTGCCACGACTTTGCAGCACTTTGCCACTCTTTTCAGTACTTTGCCACGACTTTGCCACAAATCTTCAGTACTTTGCCACACTTTTCAGTACTTTGCCACGACTTTTCAGTACTTTGCCACTACTTTTCAGCACTTTGCCACAACTTTTCAGTACTTTGCCACACTTTTCAGCACTTTGCCACAACTTTTCAGTACTTTGCCACACTTTTCAGCATTTTGCCACTACTTTTCAGTACTTTGCCACACTTTTCAGTACTTTGCCACGACTTTTCAGCACTTCGCCACAACTTTTCAGTACTTTGCCACACTTTTCAGTACTTTGCCACGACTTTGCCTCAACTTTTGAGTACTTTGCCACAACTTTTCAGTACTTTGTCACACTTTTCAGTACTTTGCCACGACTTTTCAGTACTTTGCCACTACTTTTCAGAAATTTGCCACAACTTTTCAGTACTTTGCCACACTTTTCAGACTTTGCCACAACTTTTCAGTACTTTGCCACACTTTTCAGCACTTTGCCACAACTTTTCAGTACTTTGCCACACTTTTCAGTACTTTGCCACGACTTTGCAGCACTTTGCCACTACTTTTCAGTACTTTGCCACACTTTTCAGTACTTTGCCAC
Source organism: Saccoglossus kowalevskii (assembly GCF_978046115.1). Lineage (NCBI taxonomy): Eukaryota > Metazoa > Hemichordata > Enteropneusta > Harrimaniidae > Saccoglossus > Saccoglossus kowalevskii. The sequence continues at coordinate 4,134,816 of NW_028188619.1, read as the reverse complement.
GACTTTTCAGCACTTCGCCACAACTTTTCAGTACTTTGCCACACTTTTCAGTACTTTGACACGACTTTCCCACAACTTTTCAGTACTTTGCCACTCTTTTCAGTACTTTGCCACGACTTTGCCACAACTTTTCAGTACTTTGCCACACTTTTCAGTACTTTGCCACGACTTTTCAGCACTTCGCCACTACTTTTCAGTACTTTGCCACACTTTTCAGCACTTTGCCACAACTTTTCAGTACTTTGCCACACTTTTCAGTACTTTGCCACGACTTTGCAGCACTTTGCCACACTTTTCAGCACTTTGCCACAACTTTTCAGTACTTTGCCACACTTTTCAGTTCTTTGCCACGACTTTGCAGCACTTTGCCACTCTTTTCAGTACTTTGCCACGACTTAGCCACAACTCTTCAGTACTTTGCCACACTTTTCAGTACTTTGCCACGACTTTTCAGCACTTTGCCACAACTTTTCAGTACTTTGTCACACTTTTCAGTACTTTGCCACGACTTTGCCACGACTTTTCAGTACTTTGCCACTACTTTTCAGAACTTTGCCACAACTTTTCAGTACTTTGCCACACTTTTCAGCACTTTGCCACAACTTTTCAGTACTTTGCCACACTTTTCAGCACTTTGCCACAACTTTTCAGTACTTTGCCACACTTTTCAGTACTTTGCCACGACTTTGCAGCACTTTGCCACAACTTTTCAGTACTTTGCCACTCTTTTCAGTACTTAGCCACGACTTTGCCACAACTTTTCAGTACTTTGCCACACTTTTCAGTACTTTGCCACGACTTTGCCACGATTTTTCAGTACTTTGCCACTACATTTCAGCACTTTGCCACAACTTTTCAGTATTTGCCACACTTTTCAGCACTTTGCCACAACTTTTCTTTACTTTGCCACACTTTTCAGTACTTTGCCACGACTTTGCAGCACTTTGCCACACTTTTCAGTACTTTGCCACACTTTTCAGTACTTTGCCACAACTTTTCAGTACTTTGCCACACTTTTCAGTACTTTGCCACGACTTTGCAGCACTTTGCCACACTTTTCAGCACTTTGCAACACTTTTCAGTACTTTGCCACACTTTTCAGTTCTTTGCCACGACTTTGCAGCACTTTGCCACAACTTTTCAGTACTTTGCCACACTTTTCAGTACTTTGCCACGACTTTGCCACAACTTTTCAGCACTTTGCCACAACTTTTCAGTACTTTACCACACTTTTCAGTACATTGCCACGACTTTTCAGCACTCGCCACAACTTTTCAGTACTTTGCCACACTTTTCAGTACTTTGCCACGACTTTGCCACAACTTTTCAGTACTTTGCCACACTTCTCAGTACTTTGCCACGACTTTTCAGTACTTCGCCACTACTTTTCAGTACTTTGCCACACTTTTCAGCTCTTTGCCACAACTTTTCAGTCCTTTGCCACACTTTTCAGCACTTTGCCACGACTTTGCAGCACTTTGCCACACTTTTCAGCACTTTGCCACAATTTTTCAGTACTTTGCCACACTTTTAGGTACTTTGCCACGACTTTGCAGCACTTTGCCACTCTTTTCAGTACTTTGCCACGACTTTGCCACAACTCTTCAGTACTTTGCCACACTTTTCAGTACTTTGCCACGACTTTGCAGCACTTTGCCACACTTTTCAGCACTTTGCCACAACTTTTCAGTACTTTGCCACACTTTTCAGTACTTTGCCACGACTTTGCCACGATTTTTCAGTACTTTGCCACTACTTTTCAGCACTTTGCCACAACTTTTCAGTATTTGCCACACTTTTCAGCACTTTGCCACAACTTTTCTTTACTTTGCCACACTTTTCAGTACTTTGCCACGACTTTGCAGCACTTTGCCACACTTTTCAGTACTTTGCCACACTTTTCAGTACTTTGCCACAACTTTTCAGTACTTTGCCACACTTTTCAGTACTTTGCCACGACTTTGCAGCACTTTGCCACACTTTTCAGCACTTTGCAACACTTTTCAGTACTTTGCCACACTTTTCAGTTCTTTGCCACGACTTTGCAGCACTTTGCCACAACTTTTCAGTACTTTGCCACACTTTTCAGTACTTTGCCACGACTTTGCCGCAACTTTTCAGCACTTTGCCACAACTTTTCAGTACTTTACCACACTTTTCAGTACATTGCCACGACTTTTCAGCACTCGCCACAACTTTTCAGTACTTTGCCACACTTTTCAGTACTTTGCCACGACTTTGCCACAACTTTTCAGTACTTTGCCACACTTCTCAGTACTTTGCCACGACTTTTCAGTACTTCGCCACTACTTTTCAGTACTTTGCCACACTTTTCAGCTCTTTGCCACAACTTTTCAGTCCTTTGCCACACTTTTCAGCACTTTGCCACGACTTTGCAGCACTTTGCCACACTTTTCAGCACTTTGCCACAACTTTTCAGTACTTTGCCACACTTTTAGGTACTTTGCCACGACTTTGCAGCACTTTGCCACTCTTTTCAGTACTTTGCCACGACTTTGCCACAACTCTTCAGTACTTTGCCACACTTTTCAGTACTTTGCCACGACTTTGCAGCACTTTGCCACACTTTTCAGCACTTTGCCACAACTTTTCAGTACTTTGCCACACTTTTCAGTTCTTTGCCACGACTTTGCAGCACTTTGCCACTCTTTTCAGTACTTTGCCACGACTTTGCCACAACTCTTCAGTACTTTGCCACACTTTTCAGTACTTTGCCACGACTTTTCAGCACTTTGCCACAACTTTTCAGTACTTTGTCACACTTTTCAGTACTTTGCCACGACTTTGCCACGACTTTTCAGTACTTTGCCACTACTTTTCAGAACTTTGCCACAACTTTTCAGTACTTTGCCACACTTTTCAGCACTTTGCCACAACTTTTCAGTACTTTGCCACACTTTTCAGCACTTTGCCACAACTTTTCAGTACTTTGCCACACTTTTCAGTACTTTGCCACGACTTTGCAGCACTTTGCCACAACTTTTCAGTACTTTGCCACTCTTTTCAGTACTTAGCCACGACTTTGCCACAACTTTTCAGTACTTTGCCACACTTTTCAGTAATTTGCCACGACTTTGCCACGATTTTTCAGTACTTTGCCATTACTTTTCAGCACTTTGCCACAACTTTTCAGTATTTGCCACACTTTTCAGCACTTTGCCACAACTTTTCTTTACTTTGCCACACTTTTCAGTACTTTGCCACGACTTTGCAGCACTTTGCCACACTTTTCAGTACTTTGCCACACTTTTCAGTACTTTGCCACAACTTTTCAGTACTTTGCCACACTTTTCAGTACTTTGCCACGACTTTGCAGCACTTTGCCACACTTTTCAGCACTTTGCAACACTTCTCAGTACTTTGCCACACTTTTCAGTTCTTTGCCACGACTTTGCAGCACTTTGCCACAACTTTTCAGTACTTTGCCACACTTTTCAGTACTTTGCCACGACTTTGCAGCACTTTGCCACACTTTTCAGCACTTTGCCACAACTTTTCAGTACTTTGCCACACTTTTCAGTTCTTTGCCACGACTTTGCAGCACTTTGCCACTCTTTTCAGTACTTTGCCACGACTTTGCCACAACTCTTCAGTACTTTGCCACACTTTTCAGTACTTTGCCACGACTTTTCAGCACTTTGCCACAACTTTTCAGTACTTTGTCACACTTTTCAGTACTTTGCCACGACTTTGCCACGACTTTTCAGTACTTTGCCACTACTTTTCAGAACTTTGCCACAACTTTTCAGTACTTTGCCACACTTTTCAGCACTTTGCCACAACTTTTCAGTACTTTGCCACACTTTTCAGCACTTTGCCACAACTTTTCAGTACTTTGCCACACTTTTCAGTACTTTGCCACGACTTTGCAGCACTTTGCCACAACTTTTCAGTACTTTGCCACTCTTTTCAGTACTTAGCCACGACTTTGCCACAACTTTTCAGTACTTTGCCACACTTTTCAGTAATTTGCCACGACTTTGCCACGATTTTTCAGTACTTTGCCATTACTTTTCAGCACTTTGCCACAACTTTTCAGTATTTGCCACACTTTTCAGCACTTTGCCACAACTTTTCTTTACTTTGCCACACTTTTCAGTACTTTGCCACGACTTTGCAGCACTTTGCCACACTTTTCAGTACTTTGCCACACTTTTCAGTACTTTGCCACAACTTTTCAGTACTTTGCCACACTTTTCAGTACTTTGCCACGACTTTGCAGCACTTTGCCACACTTTTCAGCACTTTGCAACACTTCTCAGTACTTTGCCACACTTTTCAGTTCTTTGCCACGACTTTGCAGCACTTTGCCACAACTTTTCAGTACTTTGCCACACTTTTCAGTACTTTGCCACGACTTTGCCACAACTTTTCAGCACTTTGCCACAACTTTTCAGTACTTTACCACACTTTTCAGTACATTGCCACGACTTTTCAGCACTCGCCACAACTTTTCAGTACTTTGCCACACTTTTCAGTACTTTGCCACGACTTTGCCACAACTTTTCAGTACTTTGCCACTCTTTTCAGTACTTTGCCACGACTTTGCCACAACTTTTCAGTACTTTGCCACACTTCTCAGTACTTTGCCACGACTTTTCAGCACTTCGCCACTACTTTTCAGTACTTTGCCACACTTTTCAGCTCTTTGCCACAACTTTTCAGTCCTTTGCCACACTTTTCAGCACTTTGCCACGACTTTGCAGCACTTTGCCACACTTTTCAGCACTTTGCCACAACTTTTCAGTACTTTGCCACACTTCTAGGTACTTTGCCACGACTTTGCAGCACTTTGCCACTCTTTTCAGTACTTTGCCACTACTTTTCAGCACTTTGCCACAACTTTTCAGTACTTTGCCACACTTTTCAGCACTTTGCCACAACTTTTCAGTACTTTGCCACACTTTTCAGCACTTTGCCACTACTTTTCAGTACTTTGCCACACTTTTCAGTACTTTGCCAAGACTTTCAGCACTTCGCCACAAAATTTCAGTACTTTGCCACATTTTTCAGTACTTTGCCACTACTTTTCAGCACTTTGCCACACTTTTCAGTACTTTGCCACGACTTTTCAGCACTTTGCCACAACTTTTCAGTACTTTGCCACACTTTTCAGTACTTTGCCACGACTTTGCCACTACTTTTCAGTACTTTGCCACACTTTTCAGTACTTTGCCACGACTTGTCAGTACTTCGCCACTACTTTTCAGTACTTTGCCTCACTTTTCAGTACTTTGCCACAACTTTTCAGTACTTCGCCACAACTTTTCGTACTTTACCACACTTTTCAGTACTTTGCCACGACTTTGCCACAACTTTTCAGTACTTTGCCACTCTTTTCAGTACTTTGCCACGACTTTGCCACAACTTTTCAGTACTTTGCCACGACTTTGCCACGATTTTTCAGTACTTTGCCATTACTTTTCAGCACTTTGCCACAACTTTTCAGTATTTGCCACACTTTTCAGCACTTTGCCACAACTTTGCTTTACTTTGCCACACTTTTCAGTACTTTGCCACGACTTTGCAGCACTTTGCCACACTTTTCAGTACTTTGCCACACTTTTCAGTACTTTGCCACAACTTTTCAGTACTTTGCCACACTTTTCAGTACTTTGCCACGACTTTGCAGCACTTTGCCACACTTTTCAGCACTTTGCAACACTTCTCAGTACTTTGCCACACTTTTCAGTTCTTTGCCACGACTTTGCAGCACTTTGCCACAACTTTTCAGTACTTTGCCACACTTTTCAGTACTTTGCCACGACTTTGCCACAACTTTTCAGCACTTTGCCACAACTTTTCAGTACTTTACCACACTTTTCAGTACATTGCCACGACTTTTCAGCACTCGCCACAACTTTTCAGTACTTTGCCACACTTTTCAGTACTTTGCCACGACTTTGCCACAACTTTTCAGTACTTTGCCACTCTTTTCAGTACTTTGCACGACTTTGCCACAACTTTTCAGTACTTTGCCACACTTCTCAGTACTTTGCCACGACTTTTCAGCACTTCGCCACTACTTTTCAGTACTTTGCCACACTTTTCAGCACTTCGCCACTACTTTTCAGAACTTTGCCACAACTTTTCAGTACTTTGCCACACTTTTCAGCACTTTGCCACAACTTTTCAGTACTTTGCCACACTTTTCAGCACTTTGCCACAACTTTTTCAGTACTTTGCCACACTTTTCAGTACTTTGCCACGACTTTGCAGCACTTTGCCACAACTTTTCAGTACTTTGCCCCTCTTTTCAGTACTTAGCCACGACTTTGCCACAACTTTTCAGTACTTTGCCACACTTTTCAGTACTTTGCCACGACTTTGCCACGATTTTTCAGTACTTTGCCACTACATTTCAGCACTTTGCCACAAATTTTCAGTATTTGCCACACTTTTCAGCACTTTGCCACAACTTTTCTTTACTTTGCCACACTTTTCAGTACTTTGCCACGACTTTGCAGCACTTTGCCACACTTTTTCAGTACTTTGCCACACTTTTCAGTACTTTGCCACAACTTTTCAGTACTTTGCCACACTTTTCAGTACTTTGCCACGACTTTGCAGCACTTTGCCACACTTTTCAGCACTTTGCAACACTTTTCAGTACTTTGCCACACTTTTCAGTTCTTTGCCACGACTTTGCAGCACTTTGCCACAACTTTTCAGTACTTTGCCACACTTTTCAGTACTTTGCCACGACTTTGCCACAACTTTTCAGCACTTTGCCACAACTTTTCAGTACTTTACCACACTTTTCAGTACATTGCCACGACTTTTCAGCACTCGCCACAACTTTTCAGTACTTTGCCACACTTTTCAGTACTTTGCCACGACTTTGCCACAACTTTTCAGTACTTTGCCACACTTCTCAGTACTTTGCCACGACTTTTCAGTACTTCGCCACTACTTTTCAGTACTTTGCCACACTTTTCAGCTCTTTGCCACAACTTTTCAGTCCTTTGCCACACTTTTCAGCACTTTGCCACGACTTTGCAGCACTTTGCCACACTTTTCAGCACTTTGCCACAATTTTTCAGTACTTTGCCACACTTTTAGGTACTTTGCCACGACTTTGCAGCACTTTGCCACTCTTTTCAGTACTTTGCCACGACTTTGCCACAACTCTTCAGTACTTTGCCACACTTTTCAGTACTTTGCCACGACTTTGCAGCACTTTGCCACACTTTTCAGCACTTTGCCACAACTTTTCAGTACTTTGCCACACTTTTCAGTACTTTGCCACGACTTTGCCACGATTTTTCAGTACTTTGCCACTACTTTTCAGCACTTTGCCACAACTTTTCAGTATTTGCCACACTTTTCAGCACTTTGCCACAACTTTTCTTTACTTTGCCACAATTTTCAGTACTTTGCCACGACTTTGCAGCACTTTGCCACACTTTTCAGTACTTTGCCACACTTTTCAGTACTTTGCCACAACTTTTCAGTACTTTGCCACACTTTTCAGTACTTTGCCACGACTTTGCAGCACTTTGCCACACTTTTCAGCACTTTGCAACACTTTTCAGTACTTTGCCACACTTTTCAGTTCTTTGCCACGACTTTGCAGCACTTTGCCACAACTTTTCAGTACTTTGCCACACTTTTCAGTACTTTGCCACGACTTTGCCACAACTTTTCAGCACTTTGCCACAACTTTTCAGTACTTTACCACACTTTTCAGTAACATTGCCACGACTTTTCAGCACTCGCCACAACTTTTCAGTACTTTGCCACACTTTTCAGTACTTTGCCACGACTTTGCCACAACTTTTCAGTACTTTGCCACACTTCTCAGTACTTTGCCACGACTTTTCAGTACTTCGCCACTACTTTTCAGTACTTTGCCACACTTTTCAGCTCTTTGCCACAACTTTTCAGTCCTTTGCCACACTTTTCAGCACTTTGCCACGACTTTGCAGCACTTTGCCAAACTTTTCAGCACTTTGCCACAACTTTTCAGTACTTTGCCACACTTTTAGGTACTTTGCCACGACTTTGCAGCACTTTGCCACTCTTTTCAGTACTTTGCCACGACTTTGCCACAACTCTTCAGTACTTTGCCACACTTTTCAGTACTTTGCCACGACTTTGCAGCACTTTGCCACACTTTTCAGCACTTTGCCACAACTTTTCAGTACTTTGCCACACTTTTCAGTTCTTTGCCACGACTTTGCAGCACTTTGCCACTCTTTTCAGTACTTTGCCACGACTTTGCCACAACTCTTCAGTACTTTGCCACACTTTTCAGTACTTTTGCCACGACTTTTCAGCACTTTGCCACAACTTTTCAGTACTTTGTCACACTTTTCAGTACTTTGCCACGACTTTGCCACGACTTTTCAGTACTTTGCCACTACTTTTCAGAACTTTGCCACAACTTTTCAGTACTTTGCCACACTTTTCAGCACTTTGCCACAACTTTTCAGTACTTTGCCACACTTTTCAGCACTTTGCCACAACTTTTCAGTACTTTGCCACACTTTTCAGTACTTTGCCACGACTTTGGCAGCACTTTGCCACAACTTTTCAGTACTTTGCCACTCTTTTCAGTACTTAGCCACGACTTTGCCACAACTTTTCAGTACTTTGCCCAACTTTTCAGTACTTTGCCACGACTTTGCCACGATTTTTCAGTACTTTGCCACTACATTTCAGCACTTTGCCACAAATTTTCAGTATTTGCCACACTTTTCTGCACTTTGCCACAACTTTTCTTTACTTTGCCACATTTTTCAGTACTTTGCCACGAACTTTTGCAGCACTTTGCCACACTTTTCAGTACTTTGCCACACTTTCAGTACTTTGCCACAACTTTTCAGTACTTTGCCACACTTTTCAGTACTTTGCCACGACTTTGCAGCACTTGCCACACTTTTCAGCACTTTGCAACACTTTTCAGTACTTTGCCACACTTTTCAGTTCTTTGCCACGACTTTGCAGCACTTTGCCACAACTTTTCAGTACTTTGCCACACTTTTCAGTACTTTGCCACGACTTTGCCACCACTTTTCAGCACTTTGCCACAACTTTTCAGTACTTTACCACACTTTTCAGTACATTGCCACGACTTTTCAGCACTCGCCACAACTTTTCAGTACTTTGCCACACTTTTCAGTACTTTGCCACGACTTTGCCACAACTTTTCAGTACTTTGCCACACTTCTCAGTACTTTGCCACGACTTTTCAGTACTTCGCCACTACTTTTCAGTACTTTGCCACACTTTTCAGCTCTTTGCCACAACTTTTCAGTCCTTTGCCACACTTTTCAGCACTTTGCCACGACTTTGCAGCACTTTGCCACACTTTTCAGCACTTTGCCACAATTTTTCAGTACTTTGCCACACTTTTAGGTACTTTGCCACGACTTTGCAGCACTTTGCCACTCTTTTCAGTACTTTGCCACGACTTTGCCACAACTCTTCAGTACTTTGCCACACTTTTCAGTACTTTGCCACGACTTTGCAGCACTTTGCCACACTTTTCAGCACTTTGCCACAACTTTTCAGTACTTTGCCACACTTTTCAGTACTTTGCCACGACTTTGCCACGATTTTCAGTACTTTGCCACTACTTTTCAGCACTTTGCCACAACTTTTCAGTATTTGCCACACTTTTCAGCACTTTGCCACAACTTTTTCTTTACTTTGCCACACTTTTCAGTACTTTGCCACGACTTTGCAGCACTTTGCCACACTTTTCAGTACTTTGCCACACTTTTCAGTACTTTGCCACAACTTTTCAGTACTTTGCCACACTTTTCAGTACTTTGCCACGACTTTGCAGCACTTTGCCACACTTTTCAGCACTTTGCAACACTTTTCAGTACTTTGCCACACTTTTCAGTTCTTTGCCACGACTTTGCAGCACTTTGGCCACAACTTTCAGTACTTTGCCACACTTTTCAGTACTTTGCCACGACTTTGCCACAACTTTTCAGCACTTTGCCACAACTTTTCAGTACTTTACCACACTTTTCAGTACATTGCCACGACTTTTCAGCACTCGCCACAACTTTTCAGTACTTTGCCACACTTTTCAGTACTTTGCCACGACTTTGCCACAACTTTTCAGTACTTTGCCACACTTCTCAGTACTTTGCCAACGACTTTTCAGTACTTCGCCACTACTTTTCAGTACTTTGCCACACTTTTCAGCTCTTTGCCACAACTTTTCAGTCCTTTGCCACACTTTTCAGCACTTTGCCACGACTTTGCAGCACTTGCCACACTTTTCAGCACTTTGCCACAACTTTTCAGTACTTTGCCACACTTTTAGGTACTTTGCCACGACTTTGCAGCACTTTGCCACTCTTTTCAGTACTTTGCCACGACTTTGCCACAACTCTTCAGTACTTTGCCACACTTTTCAGTACTTTGCCACGACTTTGCAGCACTTTGCCACACTTTTCAGCACTTTGCCACAACTTTTCAGTACTTTGCCACACATTTCAGTTCTTTGCCACGACTTTGCAGCACTTTGCCACTCTTTTCAGTACTTTGCCACGACTTTGCCACAACTCTTCAGTACTTTGCCACACTTTTCAGTACTTTGCCACGACTTTTCAGCACTTTGCCACAACTTTTCAGTACTTTGTCACACTTTTTCAGTACTTTGCCACGACTTTGCCACGACTTTTCAGTACTTTGCCACTACTTTTCAGAACTTTGCCACAACTTTTCAGTACTTTGCCACACTTTTCAGCACTTTGCCACAACTTTTCAGTACTTTGCCACACTTTTCAGCACTTTGCCACAACTTTTCAGTACTTTGCCACACTTTTCAGAACTTTGCCACGACTTTGCAGCACTTTGCCACAACTTTTCAGTACTTTGCCACTCTTTTCAGTACTTAGCCACGACTTTGCCACAACTTTTCAGTACTTTGCCACACTTTTCAGTACTTTGCCACGACTTTGCCACGATTTTTCAGTACTTTGCCATTACTTTTCAGCACTTTGCCACAACTTTTCAGTATTTGCCACACTTTTCAGCACTTTGCCACAACTATTCTTTACTTTGCCACACTTTTCAGTACTTTGCCACGACTTTGCAGCACTTTGCCACACTTTTCAGTACTTTGCCACACTTTTCAGTACTTTGCCACAACTTTTCAGTACTTTGCCACACTTTTCAGTACTTTGCCACGACTTTGCAGCACTTTGCCACACTTTTCAGCACTTTGCAACACTTCTCAGTACTTTGCCACATTTTCAGTTCTTTGCCACGACTTTGCAGCACTTTGCCACAACTTTTCAGTACTTTGCCA
>NW_028188619.1:4049431-4123420 GCF_978046115.1 Saccoglossus kowalevskii | reverse complement strand
CAAAGTACTGAAAAGTTGTGGCAAAGTCGTGGCAAAGTACTGAAAATTGTGGCAAAGTACTGAAAAGTTGTGGCGAAGTGCTGAAAAGTCGTGGCAAAATAATGAAAAGTGTGGCAAAGTACTGAAAAGTAGTGGCAACTAGCTGAAAAGTGTGGCAAAGTACTGAAAAGTTGTGGCAAAGTGCTGAAAAGTGTGGCAAATACTGAAAAGTCGTGGCAAAGTACTGAAAAGTGTGGCAAAGTACTTCAGAGTTGTTGGAAAGTCGTGGCAAAGTACTGAAAAGAGTGGCAAAGTGCTGCAAAGTCGTGGCAAAGTACTGAAAAGTGTGGCAAAGTACTGAAAAGTTGTGGCAAAGTGCTGAAAAGTGTGGCAAAGTGCTGCAAAGTCGTGGTAAAGTGCTGAAAAGTGTGGCAAAGGACTGAAAAGTTGTGGCAAAGTGCTGAAAAGTTGTGGCAAAGTACTGAAAAGAGTGGCAAAGTAGTGAAAAGTTGTGGCAAAGTCGTGGCAAAGTACTGAAAAGTGTGGCAAAGTACTGAAAAGTTGTGGCGAAGTGCTGAAAAGTGTGGCAAAGTACTGAAAAGTTGTGGCAAAGTGCTGAAAAGTCGTGGCAAAGTACTGAAAAGTGTGGCAAAGTACTGAAGAGTTGTGGCAAATTCGTGGCAAAGTACTGAAAAGAGTGGCAAAGTGCTGAAAAGTTGTTGCAAAGTGCTGAAAAGTGTGGCAAAGTGCTGCAAAGTCGTGGCAAAGTACTGAAAAGTGTGGCAAAGTACTGAAAAGTGTGGCAAAGTACTGAAAAGTTGTGGCAAAGTACTGAAAAGTGTGGCAAAGTACTGAAAAGTAGTGGCGAAGTGCAGAAAAGTGCGGCAAAGTACTGAAAAGTTGTGGCAAAGTCGTGGCAAAGTACTGAAAAGTGTGGCAAAGTGCTGAAAAGTGTGGCAAAGTACTGAAAAGTTGTGGCAAAGTTCTGAAAAGTAGTGGCAAAGTACTGAAAAGTCGTGGCAAAGTCGTGGCAAAGTACTGAAAAGTGTGACAAAGTACTGACGAGTTGTGGCACAGTCGTGGCAAAGTACTGAAAAGAGTGGCAAAGTGCTGCAAAGTCGTGGCAAAGAACTGAAAAGTGTGCCAAAGTACTGAAAAGTTGTGGCAAAGTGCTGAAAAGTGTGGCAAAGTGCTGCAAAGTCGTGGCAAAGTACTGAAAAGTGTGGCAAAGTACTGAAAAGTTGTGGCAAAGTGCTGAAAAGTGTGGCAAAGTACTGAAAAGTAGTGGCGAAGTGCTGAAAAGTCGTGGCAAAGTACTGAAAAGTGTGGCAAAGTACTGAAAAGTTGTGGCAAAGTCGTGGCAAAGTACTGAAAAGAGTGGCAAAGTACTGAAAAGTTGTGGCAAAGTCGTGGCAAAGTACTGAAAAGTGTGACAAAGTACTGAAAAGTTGTGGCGAAGTGCTGAAAAGTCGTGGCAAAGTACTGAAAAGTGTGGCAAAGTACTGAAAAGTAGTGGCAAAGTGCTGCAAAGTCGTGGCAAAGTACTGAAAAGTGTGGCAAAGTACTGAAAAGTTGTGGCAAAGTGCTGAAAAGTGTGGCAAAGTACTGAAAAGTTGTGGCAAAGTGCTGAAAAGTGTGGCAAAGTACTGAAAAGTTGTGGCAAAGTTCTGAAAAGTAGTGGCAAAGTACTGAAAAGTCGTGGCAAAGTCGTGGCAAAGTACTGAAAAGTGTGACAAAGTACTGAAAAGTTGTGGCAAAGTGCTGCAAAGTCGTGGCAAAGAACTGAAAAGTGTGGCAAAGTACTGAAAAGTTGTTGCAAAGTGCTGAAAAGTGTGGCAAAAGTGGTGCAAAGTCGTGGCAAAGTACTGAAAAGTGTGGCAAAGTACTGAAAAGTTGTGGCAAAGTAATGAAAAGTGTAGCAAAGTACTGAAAAGTAGTGGCGATGTGCTGAAAAGTCGTGGCAAAGTACTGAAAAGTGTGGCAAAGTACTGAAAAGTTGTGGCAAAGTTCTGAAAAGTAGTGGCAAAGTACTGAAAAGTCGTGGCAAAGTCGTGGCAAAGTACTGAAAAGTGTGACAAAGTACTGAAAAGTTGTGGCAAAGTGCTGAAAAGTCGTGGCAAAGTACTGAAAAGTGTGGCAAAGTACTGACGAGTTGTGGCACAGTCGTGGCAAAGTACTGAAAAAAGTGGCAAAGTGCTGCAAAGTCGTGGCAAAGAACTGAAAAGTGTGGCAAAGTACTGAAAAGTTGTTGCAAAGTGCTGAAAAGTGTGGCAAAGTGCTGCAAAGTCGTGGCAAAGTACTGAAAAGTGTGGCAAAGTGCTGAAAAGTGTGGCAATGTACTGAAAAGTTGTGGCAAAGTACTGAAAAGTAGTGGCAAAGTACTGAAAAGTCGTGGCAAAGTCGTGGCAAAGTACTGAAAAGTGTGACAAAGTACTGAAAAGTTGTGGCAAATTGGTGAAAAGTCGTGGCAAAGTACTGAAAAGTGTGGCAAAGTACTGACGAGTTGTGGCACAGTCGTGGCAAAGTACTGAAAAGAGTGGCAAAGTGCTGCAAAGTCGTGGCAAAGAACTGAAAAGTGCGGTAAAGTACTGAAAAGTTGTGGCAAAGTGCTGAAAAGTGTGGCAAAGTGCTGCAAAGTCGTGGCAAAGTACTGAAAAGTGTGGCAAAGTACTGAAAAGTTGTGGCAAAGTGCTGAAAAGTGTGGCAAAGTACTGAAAAGTAGTGGCGAAGTGCTGAAAAGTCGTGGCAAAGTACTGAAAAGTGTGGCAAAGTACTGAAAACTTGTGGCAAAGTCGTGGCAAAGTACTGAAAAGAGTGGCAAAGTACTGAAAAGTTGTGGCAAAGTCGTGGCAAAGTACTGAAAAGTGTGGCAAAGTACTGAAAAGTTGTGGCGAAGTGCTGAAAAGTCGTGGCAAAGTACTGAAAAGTCGTGGCAAAGTCGTGGCAAAGTACTGAAAAGTGTGACAAAGTACTGAAAAGTTGTGGCAAATTGGTGAAAAGTCGTGGCAAAGTACTGAAAAGTGTGGCAAAGTACTGACGAGTTGTGGCACAGTCGTGGCAAAGTACTGAAAAGAGTGGCAAAGTGCTGCAAAGTCGTGGCAAAGAACTGAAAAGTGCGGTAAAGTACTGAAAAGTTGTGGCAAAGTACTGAAAAGTGTGGCAAAGTACTGAAAAGTTGTGGCAAAGTCGTGGCAAAGTACTGAAAAGTGTGGCAAAGTACTGAAAAGTTGTGGCGAAGTGCTGAAAAGTCGTGGCAAAGTACTGAAAAGTGTGGCAAAGTACTGAAAAGTAGTGGCAAAGTGCTGCAAAGTCGTGGCAAAGTACTGAAAAGTGTTGCAAAGTACTGAAAAGTTGTGGCAAAGTGCTAAAAAGTGTGGCAAAGTACTGAAAAGTTGTGGCAAATGCTGAAAAGTGTGGCAAAGTACTGAAAAGTTGTGGCAAAGTTCTGAAAAGTAGTGGCAAAGTACTGAAAAGTCGTGGCAAAGTCGTGGCAAAGTACTGAAAAGTGTGACAAAGTACTGAAAAGTTGTGGCAAAGTGCAGAAAAGTCGTGGCAAAGTACTGAAAAGTGTGGCAAAGTACTGAAGAGTTGTAGCAAAGTCGTGGCAAAGTACTGAAAAGAGTGGCAAAGTGCTGCAAAGTCGTGGCAAAGAACTGAAAAGTGTGGCAAAGTACTGAAAAGTTGTTGCAAAGTGCTGAAAAGTGTGGCAAAGTGCTGCAAAGTCGTGGCAAAGAGCTGAAAAGTGTGGCAAAGTACTGAAAAGTGTGGCAAAGTACTGAAAAGTTGTGGCAAAGTGCTGAAAAGTGTGGCAAAGTACTGAAAAGTTGTGGCAAAGTGCTGAAAAGTGTGGCAAAGTACTGAAAAGTTGTGGCAAAGTTCTCAAAAGTAGTGGCAAAGTACTGAAAAGTCGTGGCAAAGTCGTGGCAAAGTACTGAAAAGTGTGACAAAGTACTGAAAAGTTGTGGCAAAGTGCTGAAAAGTCGTGGCAAAATACTGAAAAGTGTGGCAAAGTACTGAAGAGTTGTGGCAAAATCGTGGCAAAGTACTGAAAAGAGTGGCAAAGTGCTGCAAAGTCGTGGCAAAGAACTGAAAAGTGAGGCAAAGTACTGAAAAGTTGTTGCAAAGTGCTGAAAAGTGTGGCGAAGTGCTGCAAAGTCTTGGCAAAGTACTGAAAAGTGTGGCAAAGTGCTGAAAAGTGTGGCAAAGTACTGAAAAGTTGTGGCAAAGTTCTGAAAAGTAGTGGCAAAGTACTGAAAAGTCGTGGCAAAGTCGTGGCAAAGTACTGAAAAGTGTGACAAAGTACTGAAAAGTTGTGGCAAAGTGATGAAAAGTCGTGGCAAAGTACTGAAAAGTGTGGCAAAGTACTGACGAGTTGTGGCACAGTCGTGGCAAAGTACTGAAAAGAGTGGCAAAGTGCTGCAAAGTCGTGGCAAAGAACTGAAAAGTGTGGCAAAGTACTGAAAAGTTGTGGCAAAGTGCTGAAAAGTGTGGCAAAGTGCTGCAAGGTCGTGGCAAAGTACTGAAAAGTGTGGCAAAGTACTGAAAAGTAGTGGCAAAGTGCTGCAAAGTCGTGGCAAAGTCGTGGCAAAGTACTGAAAAGTGTGGCAAAGTACTGAAAAGTTGTGGCGAAGTGCTGAAAAGTCGTGGCAAAGTACTGAAAAGTGTGGCAAAGTACTGAAAAGTAGTGGCAAAGTGCTGCAAAGTCGTGGCAAAGTACTGAAAAGTGTGGCAAAGTACTGAAAAGTTGTGGCAAAGTCGTGGCAAAGTACTGAAAAGTGTGGCAAAGTACTGAAAAGTAGTGGCGAAGTGCTGAAAAGTCGTGGCAAAGTACTGAAAAGTGTGGCAAAGTACTGAAAAGTAGTGGCAAAGTGCTGCAAAGTCATGGCAAAGTACTGAAAAGTGTAGCAAAGTACTGAAAAGTTGTGGCAAAGTGCTGAAAAGTGTGGCAAAGTACTGAAAAGTTGTGGCAAAGTGCTGAAAAGTGTGGCAAAGTTTGAAAAGTTGTGGCAAAGTTCTGAAAAGTAGTGGCAAAGTACTGAAAAGTCGTGGCAAAGTCGTGGCAAAGTACTGAAAAGTGTGACAAAGTACTGAAAAGTTGTGGCAAAGTGCTGAAAAGTCGTGGCAAAGTACTGAAAAGTGTGGCAAAGTACTGAAGAGTTGTGCCAAAGTCGTGGCAAAGTACTGAAAAGAGTGGCAAAGTGCTGCAAAGTCGTGGCAAAGAACTGAAAAGTGTGGCAAAGTACTGAAAAGTTGTTGCAAAGTGCTGAAAAGTGTGGCAAAGTGCTGCAAAGTCGTGGCAAAGTACTGAAAAGTGTGGCAAAGTACTGAAAAGTTGTGGCGAGTGCTGAAATGTCGTGGCAATGTACTGAAAAGTGTGGCAAAGTACTGAAAAGTTGTGGCAAAGTGCTGAAAAGTCGTGGCAAAGTCGTGGCAAAGTACTGAAATGTGTGGCAAAGTACTGAAAAGTTGTGGCAAAGTGCTGAAAAGTCGTGGCAAAGTACTGAAAAGTGTGGCAAAGTACTGAAGAGTTGTGGCAAATTCGTGGCAAAGTACTGAAAAGAGTGGCAAAGTGCTGCAAAGTCGTGGCAAAGTACTGAAAAGTGTGGCAAAGTACTGAAAAGTTGTGGCAAAGTACTGACAAGTGTGGCAAAGTACTGAAAAGTAGTGGCGAAGTGCAGAAAAGTGTGGCAAAGTACTGAAAAGTTGTGGCAAAGTCGTGGCAAAGTACTGAAAAGTGTGGCAAAGTACCTAAAAGTTGTGGCAAAGTCGTGGCAAAGTACTGAAAATTGTGGCAAAGTACTGAAAAGTTGTGGCGAAGTGCTGAAAAGTCGTGGCAAAATACTGAAAAGTGTGGCAAAGTACTGAAAAGTAGTGGCAAATAGCTGAAAAGTGTGGCAAAGTACTGAAAAGTTGTGGCAAAGTGCTGAAAAGTGTGGCAAAGTACTGAAAAGTTGTGGCAAAGTGCTGAAAAGTAGTGGCAAAGTACTGAAAAGTCGTGGCAAAGTACTGAAAAGTGTGGCAAAGTACTGAAGAGTTGTGCCATAGTCGTCCCAAAGTACTGAAAAGAGTGGCAAAGTGCTGCAAAGTCGTGGCAAAGTACTGAAAAGTGTGGCAAAGTACTGAAAAGTTGTGGCAAAGTGCTGAAAAGTGTGGCAAAGTGCTGCAAAGTCGTGGTAAATTGCTGAAAAGTGTGGCAAAGGACTGAAAAGTTGTGGCAAAGTGCTGAAAAGTCGTGGCAAAGTACTGAAAAGAGTGGCAAAGTAGTGAAAAGTTGTGGCAAAGTCGTGGCAAAGTACTGAAAAGTGTGGCAAAGTACTGAAAAGTTGTGGCGAAGTGCTGAAAAGTGTGGCAAAGTACTGAAAAGTTGTTGCAAAGTGCTGAAAAGTGTGGTAAAGTGCTGCAAAGTCGTGGCAAAGTACTGAAAAGTGTGGCAAAGTACTGAAAAGTTGTGGCAAAGTGCTGAAAAGTCGTGGCAAAGTACTGAAAAGTGTGGCAAAGTACTGAAGAGTTGTGGCAAATTCGTGGCAAAGTACTGAAAAGAGTGGCAAAGTGCTGAAAAGTAGTTGCAAAGTGCTGAAAAGTGTGGCAAAGTGCTGCAAAGTCGTGGCAAAGTACTGAAAAGTGTGGCAAAGTACTGAAAAGTGTGGCAAAGTACTGAAAAGTTGTGGCAAAGTACTGAAAAGTGTGGCAAAGTACTGAAAAGTAGTGGCGAAGTGCAGAAAAGTGTGGCAAAGTACTGAAAAGTTGTGGCAAAGTCGTGGCAAAGTACTGAAAAGTGTGGCAAAGTACTGAAAAGTTGTGGCAAAGTCGTGGCAAAGTACTGAAAAGTGTGGCAAAGTACTGAAAAGTTGTGGCGAAGTGCTGAAAAGTCGTGGCAAAATACTGAAAAGTGTGGCAAAGTACTGAAAAGTAGTGGCAAATAGATGAAAAGTGTGGCAAAGTACTGAAAAGTTGTGGCAAAGTGCTGAAAAGTGTGGCAAAGTACTGAAAAGTTGTGGCAAAGTGATGAAAAGTAGTGGCAAAGTACTGAAGAGTTGTGGCAAAGTCGTGGCAAAGTACTGAAAAGAGTGGCAAAGTGCTGCAAAGTCGTGGCAAAGTACTGAAAAGTGTGGCAAAGTACTGAAAAGTTGTGGCAAAGTGGTGAAAAGTGTGGCAAAGTGCTGCAAAGTCGTGGTAAAGTGCTGAAAAGTGTGGCAAAGGACTGAAAAGTTGTGGCAAAGTGCTGAAAAGTGTGGCAAAGTACTGAAAAGTAGTGGCAAAGTGCTGAAAAGTCGTGGCAAAGTACTGAAAAGAGTGGCAAAGTAGTGAAAAGTTGTGGCAAAGTCGTGGCAAAGTACTGAAAAGTGTGGCAAAGTACTGAAAAGTTGTGGCGAAGTGCTGAAAAGTGTGGCAAAGTACTGAAAAGTTGTTGCAAAGTGCTGAAAAGTGTGGCAAAGTGCTGCAAAGTCGTGGCAAAGTACTGAAAAGTGTGGCAAAGTACTGAAAAGTTGTGGCAAAGTACTGAAAAGTGTGGCAAAGTACTGAAAAGTAGTGGCGAAGTGCTGAAAAGTCGTGGCAAAGTACTGAAAAGTGTGGCAAAGTACTGAAAAGTTGTGGCAAAGTTGTGGCAAAGTACTGAAAAGAGTGGCAAAGTACTGAAAAGTTGTGGCAAAGTCGTGGCAAAGTACTGAAAAGGGTGGCAAAGTACTGAAAAGTTGTGGCGAAGTGCTGAAAAGTCGTGGCAAAGTACTGAAAAGTGTGGCAAAGTACTGAAAAGTAGTGGCAAAGTGCTGAAAAGTGTGGCAAAGTACTGAAAAGTTGTGGCAAAGTGCTGAAAAGTGTGGCAAAGTACTGAAAAGTTGTTGCAAAGTGCTGAAAAGTGTGGCAAAGTGCTGCAAAGTCGTGGCAAAGTACTGAAAAGTGTGGCAAAGAACTGAAAAGTTGTGGCAAAGTACTGAAAAGTGTAGCAAAGTACTGAAAAGTAGTGGCGAAGTGCTGAAAAGTCGTGGCAAAGTACTGAAAAGTGTGGCAAAGTACTGAAAAGTTGTGGCAAAGTGCTGAAAAGTGTGGCAAAGTGCTGCAAAGTCGTGGCAAAGTGCTGAAAAGTTTGGCAAAGGACTGAAAAGTTGTGGCAAAGTGCTGAAAAGTGTGGCAAAGTACTGAAAAGTGTGGCAAAGTACTGAACAGTTGTGGCAAAGTCGTGGCAAAGTACTGAAAAGAATGGCAAAGTACTGAAAAGTTGTGGCAAAGTCGTGGCAAAGTACTGAAAAGTGAGGCAAAGTACTGAAAAGTTGTGGCAAAGTCGTGGCAAAGTACTGAAAAGAGTGGCAAAGTACTGAAAAGTTGTGGCAAAGTCGTGGCAAAGTACTGAAAAGTGTGGCAAAGTACTGAAATTTTGTGGCGAAGTGCTTAAAAGTCGTGGCAAAGTACTGAAAAGTGTGGCAAAGTACTGAAAAGTAGTGGCAAAGTGCTGAAAAATGTGGCAAAGTACTGACAAGTTGTGGCAAAGTGCTGAAAAGTGTGGCAAGTACTGAAAAGTTGTGGCAAAGTGCTGAAAAGTAGTGGCAAAGTACTGAAAAGTCGTGGCAAAGTACTGAAAAGTGTGGCAAAGTACTGAAGAGTTGTGGCAAAGTCGTGGCAAAGTACTGAAAAGAGTGGCAAAGTGCTGCAAAGTCGTGGCAAAATACTGAAAAGTTGTGGCAAAGTGTTGAAAAGTAGTGGCAAAGTACTGAAAAGTCGTGGCAAAGTACTGAAAAGTGTGGCAAAGTACTGAAGAGTTGTGGCAAAGTCGTGGCAAAGTACTGAAAAGAGTGGCAAAGTACTGAAAAGTGTGGCAAAGTACTGAAAAGTAGTGGCGAAGTGCAGAAAAGTGTGGCAAAGTACTGAAAAGTTGTGGCAAAGTCGTGGCAAAGTACTGAAAAGTGTGGCAAAGTACTGAAAAGTTGTGGCAAAGTCGTGGCAAAGTACTGAAAAGTGTGGCAAAGTACTGAAAAGTTGTGGCGAAGTGCTGAAAAGTCGTGGCAAAATACTGAAAAGTGTGGCAAAGTACTGAAAAGTAGTGGCAAATAGATGAAAAGTGTGGCAAAGTACTGAAAAGTTGTGGCAAAGTGCTGAAAAGTGTGGCAAAGTACTGAAAAGTTGTGGCAAAGTGATGAAAAGTAGTGGCAAAGTACTGAAGAGTTGTGGCAAAGTCGTGGCAAAGTACTGAAAAGAGTGGCAAAGTGCTGCAAAGTCGTGGCAAAGTACTGAAAAGTGTGGCAAAGTACTGAAAAGTTGTGGCAAAGTGGTGAAAAGTGTGGCAAAGTGCTGCAAAGTCGTGGTAAAGTGCTGAAAAGTGTGGCAAAGGACTGAAAAGTTGTGGCAAAGTGCTGAAAAGTGTGGCAAAGTACTGAAAAGTAGTGGCAAAGTGCTGAAAAGTCGTGGCAAAGTACTGAAAAGAGTGGCAAAGTAGTGAAAAGTTGTGGCAAAGTCGTGGCAAAGTACTGAAAAGTGTGGCAAAGTACTGAAAAGTTGTGGCGAAGTGCTGAAAAGTGTGGCAAAGTACTGAAAAGTTGTTGCAAAGTGCTGAAAAGTGTGGCAAAGTGCTGCAAAGTCGTGGCAAAGTACTGAAAAGTGTGGCAAAGTACTGAAAAGTTGTGGCAAAGTACTGAAAAGTGTGGCAAAGTACTGAAAAGTAGTGGCGAAGTGCTGAAAAGTCGTGGCAAAGTACTGAAAAGTGTGGCAAAGTACTGAAAAGTTGTGGCAAAGTTGTGGCAAAGTACTGAAAAGAGTGGCAAAGTACTGAAAAGTTGTGGCAAAGTCGTGGCAAAGTACTGAAAAGGGTGGCAAAGTACTGAAAAGTTGTGGCGAAGTGCTGAAAAGTTGTGGCAAAGTACTGAAAAGTGTGGCAAAGTACTGAAAAGTAGTGGCAAAGTGCTGAAAAGTGTGGCAAAGTACTGAAAAGTTGTGGCAAAGTGCTGAAAAGTGTGGCAAAGTACTGAAAAGTTGTTGCAAAGTGCTGAAAAGTGTGGCAAAGTGCTGCAAAGTCGTGGCAAAGTACTGAAAAGTGTGGCAAAGAACTGAAAAGTTGTGGCAAAGTACTGAAAAGTGTAGCAAAGTACTGAAAAGTAGTGGCGAAGTGCTGAAAAGTCGTGGCAAAGTACTGAAAAGTGTGGCAAAGTACTGAAAAGTTGTGGCAAAGTGCTGAAAAGTGTGGCAAAGTGCTGCAAAGTCGTGGCAAAGTGCTGAAAAGTTTGGCAAAGGACTGAAAAGTTGTGGCAAAGTGCTGAAAAGTGTGGCAAAGTACTGAAAAGTGTGGCAAAGTACTGAACAGTTGTGGCAAAGTCGTGGCAAAGTACTGAAAAGAATGGCAAAGTACTGAAAAGTTGTGGCAAAGTCGTGGCAAAGTACTGAAAAGTGAGGCAAAGTACTGAAAAGTTGTGGCAAAGTCGTGGCAAAGTACTGAAAAGAGTGGCAAAGTACTGAAAAGTTGTGGCAAAGTCGTGGCAAAGTACTGAAAAGTGTGGCAAAGTACTGAAATTTTGTGGCGAAGTGCTTAAAAGTCGTGGCAAAGTACTGAAAAGTGTGGCAAAGTACTGAAAAGTAGTGGCAAAGTGCTGAAAAATGTGGCAAAGTACTGACAAGTTGTGGCAAAGTGCTGAAAAGTGTGGCAAGTACTGAAAAGTTGTGGCAAAGTGCTGAAAAGTAGTGGCAAAGTACTGAAAAGTCGTGGCAAAGTACTGAAAAGTGTGGCAAAGTACTGAAGAGTTGTGGCAAAGTCGTGGCAAAGTACTGAAAAGAGTGGCAAAGTGCTGCAAAGTCGTGGCAAAGTACTGAAAAGTTGTGGCAAAGTGTTGAAAAGTAGTGGCAAAGTACTGAAAAGTCGTGGCAAAGTACTGAAAAGTGTGGCAAAGTACTGAAGAGTTGTGGCAAAGTCGTGGCAAAGTACTGAAAAGAGTGGCAAAGTACTGAAAAGTGTGGCAAAGTACTGAAAAGTAGTGGCGAAGTGCAGAAAAGTGTGGCAAAGTACTGAAAAGTTGTGGCAAAGTCGTGGCAAAGTACTGAAAAGTGTGGCAAAGTACTGAAAAGTTGTGGCAAAGTCGTGGCAAAGTACTGAAAAGTGTGGCAAAGTACTGAAAAGTTGTGGCGAAGTGCTGAAAAGTCGTGGCAAAATACTGAAAAGTGTGGCAAAGTACTGAAAAGTAGTGGCAAATAGATGAAAAGTGTGGCAAAGTACTGAAAAGTTGTGGCAAAGTGCTGAAAAGTGTGGCAAAGTACTGAAAAGTTGTGGCAAAGTGATGAAAAGTAGTGGCAAAGTACTGAAGAGTTGTGGCAAAGTCGTGGCAAAGTACTGAAAAGAGTGGCAAAGTGCTGCAAAGTCGTGGCAAAGTACTGAAAAGTGTGGCAAAGTACTGAAAAGTTGTGGCAAAGTGGTGAAAAGTGTGGCAAAGTGCTGCAAAGTCGTGGTAAAGTGCTGAAAAGTGTGGCAAAGGACTGAAAAGTTGTGGCAAAGTGCTGAAAAGTGTGGCAAAGTACTGAAAAGTTGTTGCAAAGTGCTGAAAAGTGTGGCAAAGTGCTGCAAAGTCGTGGCAAAGTACTGAAAAGTGTGGCAAAGTACTGAAAAGTTGTGGCAAAGTACTGAAAAGTGTGGCAAAGTACTGAAAAGTAGTGGCGAAGTGCTGAAAAGTCGTGGCAAAGTACTGAAAAGTGTGGCAAAGTACTGAAAAGTTGTGGCAAAGTTGTGGCAAAGTACTGAAAAGAGTGGCAAAGTACTGAAAAGTTGTGGCAAAGTCGTGGCAAAGTACTGAAAAGGGTGGCAAAGTACTGAAAAGTTGTGGCGAAGTGCTGAAAAGTCGTGGCAAAGTACTGAAAAGTGTGGCAAAGTACTGAAAAGTAGTGGCAAAGTGCTGAAAAGTGTGGCAAAGTACTGAAAAGTTGTGGCAAAGTGCTGAAAAGTGTGGCAAAGTACTGAAAAGTTGTTGCAAAGTGCTGAAAAGTGTGGCAAAGTGCTGCAAAGTCGTGGCAAAGTACTGAAAAGTGTGGCAAAGAACTGAAAAGTTGTGGCAAAGTACTGAAAAGTGTAGCAAAGTACTGAAAAGTAGTGGCGAAGTGCTGAAAAGTCGTGGCAAAGTACTGAAAAGTGTGGCAAAGTACTGAAAAGTTGTGGCAAAGTGCTGAAAAGTGTGGCAAAGTGCTGCAAAGTCGTGGCAAAGTGCTGAAAAGTTTGGCAAAGGACTGAAAAGTTGTGGCAAAGTGCTGAAAAGTGTGGCAAAGTACTGAAAAGTGTGGCAAAGTACTGAACAGTTGTGGCAAAGTCGTGGCAAAGTACTGAAAAGAATGGCAAAGTACTGAAAAGTTGTGGCAAAGTCGTGGCAAAGTACTGAAAAGTGAGGCAAAGTACTGAAAAGTTGTGGCAAAGTCGTGGCAAAGTACTGAAAAGAGTGGCAAAGTACTGAAATTTTGTGGCGAAGTGCTTAAAAGTCGTGGCAAAGTACTGAAAAGTGTGGCAAAGTACTGAAAAGTAGTGGCAAAGTACTGAAAAGTGTGGCAAAGAACTGAAAAGTTGTGGCAAAGTACTGAAAAGTGTAGCAAAGTACTGAAAAGTAGTGGCGAAGTGCTGAAAAGTCGTGGCAAAGTACTGAAAAGTGTGGCAAAGTACTGAAAAGTTGTGGCAAAGTGCTGAAAAGTGTGGCAAAGTGCTGCAAAGTCGTGGCAAAGTGCTGAAAAGTTTGGCAAAGGACTGAAAAGTTGTGGCAAAGTGCTGAAAAGTGTGGCAAAGTACTGAAAAGTGTGGCAAAGTACTGAACAGTTGTGGCAAAGTCGTGGCAAAGTACTGAAAAGAATGGCAAAGTACTGAAAAGTTGTGGCAAAGTCGTGGCAAAGTACTGAAAAGTGAGGCAAAGTACTGAAAAGTTGTGGCAAAGTCGTGGCAAAGTACTGAAAAGTGTGGCAAAGTACTGAAATTTTGTGGCGAAGTGCTTAAAAGTCGTGGCAAAGTACTGAAAAGTGTGGCAAAGTACTGAAAAGTAGTGGCAAAGTGCTGAAAAATGTGGCAAAGTACTGACAAGTTGTGGCAAAGTGCTGAAAAGTGTGGCAAGTACTGAAAAGTTGTGGCAAAGTGCTGAAAAGTAGTGGCAAAGTACTGAAAAGTCGTGGCAAAGTACTGAAAAGTGTGGCAAAGTACTGAAGAGTTGTGGCAAAGTCGTGGCAAAGTACTGAAAAGAGTGGCAAAGTGCTGCAAAGTCGTGGCAAAGTACTGAAAAGTTGTGGCAAAGTGTTGAAAAGTAGTGGCAAAGTACTGAAAAGTCGTGGCAAAGTACTGAAAAGTGTGGCAAAGTACTGAAGAGTTGTGGCAAAGTCGTGGCAAAGTACTGAAAAGAGTGGCAAAGTCCTGCAAAGTCGTGGCAAAGAACTGAAAAGTGTGGCAAAGTACTGAAAAGTTGTTGCAAAGTGCTGAAAAGTGTGGCAAAGTGCTGCAAAGTCGTGGCAAAGTACTGAAAAGTGTGGCAAAGTACTGAAAAGTTGTGGCAAAGTACTGAAAAGTGTAGCAAAGTACTGAAAAGTAGTAGCGAAGTGCTGAAAAGTCGTGGCAAAGTACTGAAAAGTGTGGCAAAGTACTGAAAAGTTGTGGCAAAGTCGTGGCAAAGTACTGAAAAGAGTGGCAAAGTACTGAAAAGTTGTGGCAAAGTCGTGGCAAAGTACTGAAAAGTGTGGCGAAGTGCTGAAAAGTCGTGGCAAAGTACTGAAAAGTTGTGGCGAAGTGCTGAAAAGTCGTGGCAAAGTACTGAAAAGTGTGGCAAAGTACTGAAAAGTAGTGGCAAAGTGCTGAAAATTGTGGCAAAGTATTGAAAAGTTGTGGCAAAGTGCTGAAAAGTGTGGCAAAGTACTGAAGAGTTGTGGCAAAGTCGTGGCAAAGTACTGAAAAGAGTGGCAAAGTCTTGCAAAGTCGTGGCAAAGAACTGAAAAGTGTGGCAAAGTACTGAAAAGTTGTTGCAAAGTGCTGAAAAGTGTGGCAAAGTGCTGCAAAGTCGTGGCAAAGTACTGAAAAGTGTGGCAAAGTACTGAAAAGTTGTGGCAAAGTACTGAAAAGTGTAGCAAAGTACTGAAAAGTAGTAGCGAAGTGCTGAAAAGTCGTGGCAAAGTACTGAAAAGTGTGGCAAAGTACTGAAAAGTTGTGGCAAAGTCGTGGCAAAGTACTGAAAAGAGTGGCAAAGTACTGAAAAGTTGTGGCAAAGTCGTGGCAAAGTACTGAAAAGTGTGGCGAAGTGCTGACAAGTCGTGGCAAAGTACTGAAAAGTGTGGCAAAGTACTGAAAAGTAGTGGCAAAGTGCTGAAAAGTGTGGCAAAGTACTGAAAAGTTGTAGCAAAGTGCTGAAAAGTGTGGCAAAGTACTGAAAAGTTGTGGCAAAGTGCTGAAAAGTAGTGGCAAAGTACTGAAAAGTCGTGGCAAAGTACTGAAAAGTGTGGCAAAGTACTGAAGAGTTGTGGCAAAGTCTTGGCAAAGTACTGAAAAGTGTGGCAAAGTGCTGCAAAGTCGTGGCAAAGTGCTGAAAAGTATGGCAAAGGACTGAAAAGTTGTGACAAAGTGCTGAAAAGTGTGGCAAAGTACTGAAAAGTAGTGGCGAAGTGCTGAAAAGTCGTGGCAAAGTACTGAAAAGTGTGGCAAAGTACTGAAAAGTTGTGGCAAAGTCGTGGCAAAGTACTGAAAAGAGTGGCAGAGTACTGAAAATGTGTGGCAAAGTCGTGGCAAAGTACTGAAAAGTGTGGCAAAGTACTGAAAAGTTGTGGCGAAGTGCTGAAAAGTCGTGGCAATGTACTGAAAAGTGTGGCAAAGTACTGACAAGTTGTGGCAAAGTGCTGAAAAGTCGTGGCAAAGTCGTGACAAAGTACTGAAAAGTGTGGCAAAGTACTGAAAAGTTTGGCAAAGTGCTGAAAAGTGTGGCAAAGTGCTGCAATGTCGTGGCAAAGTACTGAAAAGTGTGGCAAAGTAAAGAAAAGTTGTGGCAAAGTGCTGAAAAGTGTGGCAAATACTGAAAAGTTGTGGCAAAGTGCAGAAAAGTAGTGGCAAAGTACTGAAAAGTCGTGGCAAAGTCGTGGCAAAGTACTGAAAAGTGTGGCAAAGTACAGAAAAGTTGTGGCAAAGTCGTGGCTAAGTACTGAAAAGAGTGGCAAAGTACTGAAAAGTTGTGGCAAAGTGCTGAAAAGTGTGGCAAAGTGCTGAAAAGTGTGGCAATGTACTGAAAAGTTGTGGCAAAGTTCTGAAAAGTAGTAGCAAAGTACTGAAAAGTCGTGGCAAAGTCGTGGCAAAGTACTGAAAAGTGTGACAAAGTACTGAAAAGTTGTGGCAAAGTGCTGAAAAGTGTTGCAAAGTACTGAAAAGTGTGGCAAAGTACTGACGAGTTGTGGCACAGTCGTGGCAAAGTACTGAAAAGAGTGGCAAAGTGCTGCAAAGTCGTGGCAAAGAACTGAAAAGTGTGGCAAAGTACTGAAAAGTTGTGGCAAAGTGCTGAAAAGTGTGGCAAAGTGCTGCAAAGTCGTGGCAAAGTACTGAAAAGTGTGGCAAAGTACTGAAAAGTTGTGGCAAAGTGCTGAAAAGTGTGGCAAAGTACTGAAAAGTAGTGGCGAAGTGCTGAAAAGTCGTGGCAAAGTACTGAAAAGTGTGGCAAAGTACTGAAAAGTTGTGGCAAAGTCGTGGCAAAGTAATGAAAAGAGTGGCAAAGTACTGAAAAGTTGTGGCAAAGTCGTGGCAAAGTACTGAAAAGTGTGGTAAAGTACTGAAAAGTTGTGGCGAAGTGCTGAAAAGTCGTGGCAAAGTACTGAAAAGTGTGGCAAAGTACTGAAAAGTAGTGGCAAAGTGCTGCAAAGTCCTGGCAAAGTACTGAAAAGTGTGGCAAAGTACTGAAAAGTTGTGGCAAAGTGCTGAAAAGTGTGGCAAAGTACTGAAAAGTTGTGGCAAAGTGCTGAAAAGTGTGGCAAAGTACTGAAAAGTTGTGGCAAAGTTCTGAAAAGTAGTGGCAAAGTACTGAAAAGTCGTGGCAAAGTCGTGGCAAGGTAACGAAAAGTGTGACAAAGTACTGAAAAGTTGTGGCAAAGTGCTGAAAAGTCGTGGCAAAGTACTAAAAAGTGTGGCAAAGTACTGAAGAGTTGTGGCAATATCGTGGCAAAGTACTGAAAAGAGTGGCAAAGTGCTGAAAAGTCGTGGCAAAGTACAGAAAAGTGTGGCAAAGTACTGAAAAGTTGTGGCAAAGTCGTGGCAAAGTACTGAAAAGAGTGGCAAAGTACTGAAAAGTTGTGGCAAAGTCGTGGCAAAGTACTGAAAAGTGTGGCAAAGTACTGAAAAGTTGTGGCGAAGTGCTGAAAAGTCGTGGCAAAGTACTGAAAAGTGTGGCAAAGTACTGAAAAGTGTGGCAAAGTGCTGCAAAGTCGTGGCAAAGTGCTGAAAAGTATGGCAAAGGACTGAAAAGTTGTGGCAAAGTGCTGAAAAGTGTGGCAAAGTACTGAAAAGTAGTGGCGAAGTGCTGAAAAGTCGTGGCAAAGTACTGAAAAGTGTGGCAAAGTACTGAAAAGTTGTGGCAAAGTCGTGGCAAAGTACTGAAAAGAGTGGCAGAGTACTGAAAATGTGTGGCAAAGTCGTGGCAAAGTACTGAAAAGTTGTGGCGAAGTGCTGAAAAGTCGTGGCAATGTACTGAAAAGTGTGGCAAAGTACTGACAAGTTGTGGCAAAGTGCTGAAAAGTCGTGGCAAAGTCGTGGCAAAGTACTGAAAAGTGTGGCAAAGTACTGACAAGTTTGGCAAAGTGCTGAAAAGTGTGGCAAAGTGCTGCAATGTCGTGGCAAAGTACTGAAAAGTGTGGCAAAGTAAAGAAAAGTTGTGGCAAAGTGCTGAAAAGTGTGGCAAATACTGAAAAGTTGTGGCAAAGTGCAGAAAAGTAGTGGCAAAGTACTGAAAAGTCGTGGCAAAGTCGTGGCAAAGTACTGAAAAGTGTGGCAAAGTACAGAAAAGTTGTGGCAAAGTCGTGGCTAAGTACTGAAAAGAGTGGCAAAGTACTGAAAAGTTGTGGCAAAGTGCTGAAAAGTGTGGCAAAGTGCTGAAAAGTGTGGCAATGTACTGAAAAGTTGTGGCAAAGTTCTGAAAAGTAGTAGCAAAGTACTGAAAAGTCGTGGCAAAGTCGTGGCAAAGTACTGAAAAGTGTGACAAAGTACTGAAAAGTTGTGGCAAAGTGCTGAAAAGTGTGGCAAAGTACTGAAAAGTGTGGCAAAGTACTGACGAGTTGTGGCACAGTCGTGGCAAAGTACTGAAAAGAGTGGCAAAGTGCTGCAAAGTCGTGGCAAAGAACTGAAAAGTGTGGCAAAGTACTGAAAAGTTGTGGCAAAGTGCTGAAAAGTGTGGCAAAGTGCTGCAAAGTCGTGGCAAAGTACTGAAAAGTGTGGCAAAGTACTGAAAAGTTGTGGCAAAGTGCTGAAAAGTGTGGCAAAGTACTGAAAAGTAGTGGCGAAGTGCTGAAAAGTCGTGGCAAAGTACTGAAAAGTGTGGCAAAGTACTGAAAAGTTGTGGCAAAGTCGTGGCAAAGTAATGAAAAGAGTGGCAAAGTACTGAAAAGTTGTGGCAAAGTCGTGGCAAAGTACTGAAAAGTGTGGTAAAGTACTGAAAAGTTGTGGCGAAGTGCTGAAAAGTCGTGGCAAAGTACTGAAAAGTGTGGCAAAGTACTGAAAAGTAGTGGCAAAGTGCTGCAAAGTCCTGGCAAAGTACTGAAAAGTGTGGCAAAGTACTGAAAAGTTGTGGCAAAGTGCTGAAAAGTGTGGCAAAGTACTGAAAAGTTGTGGCAAAGTGCTGAAAAGTGTGGCAAAGTACTGAAAAGTTGTGGCAAAGTTCTGAAAAGTAGTGGCAAAGTACTGAAAAGTCGTGGCAAAGTCGTGGCAAGGTAACGAAAAGTGTGACAAAGTACTGAAAAGTTGTGGCAAAGTGCTGAAAAGTCGTGGCAAAGTACTAAAAAGTGTGGCAAAGTACTGAAGAGTTGTGGCAATATCGTGGCAAAGTACTGAAAAGAGTGGCAAAGTGCTGAAAAGTCGTGGCAAAGTACAGAAAAGTGTGGCAAAGTACTGAAAAGTTGTGGCAAAGTCGTGGCAAAGTACTGAAAAGAGTGGCAAAGTACTGAAAAGTTGTGGCAAAGTCGTGGCAAAGTACTGAAAAGTGTGGCAAAGTACTGAAAAGTTGTGGCGAAGTGCTGAAAAGTCGTGGCAAAGTACTGAAAAGTGTGGCAAAGTACTGAAAAGTAGTGGCAAAGTGCTGAAAATTGTGGCTTTGTATTGAAAAGTTGTGGCAAAGTGCTGAAAAGTGTGGCAAAGTACTGAAAAGTTGTGGCAAAGTGCTGAAAAGTAGTGGCAAAGTACTGAAAAGTCGTGGCAAAGTACTGAAAAGTGTGGCAAAGTACTGAAGAGTTGTGGCAAAGTCGTGGCAAAGTACTGAAAAGAGTGGCAAAGTGCTGCAAAGTCGTGGCAAAGAACTGAAAAGTGTGGCAAAGTACTGAAAAGTTGTTGCAAAGTGCTGAAAAGTGTGGCAAAGTGCTGCAAAGTCGTGGCAAAGTACTGAAAAGTGTGGCAAAGTACTGAAAAGTTGTGGCAAAGTACTGAAAAGTGTAGCAAAGTACTGAAAAGTAGTGGCGAAGTGCTGAAAAGTGGTGGCAAAGTACTGAAAAGTGTGGCAAAGTACTGAAAAGTTGTGGCAAAGTCGTGGCAAAGTACTGAAAAGAGTGGCAAAGTACTGAAAAGTTGTGGCAAAGTCTTGGCAAAGTACTGAAAAGTGTGGCGAAGTGCTGAAAAGTCGTGGCAAAGTACTGAACAGTGTGGCAAAGTACTGAAAAGTAGTGGCAAAGTGCTGAAAAGTGTGGCAAAGTACTGAAAAGTTGTAGCAAAGTGCTGAAAAGTGTGGCAAAGTACTGAAAAGTTGTGGCAAAGTGCTGAAAAGTAGTGGCAAAGTACTGAAAAGTTGTGGCAAAGTACTGAAAAGTGTGGCAAAGTACTGACAAGTTGTGGCAAAGTGCTGAAAAGTCGTGGCAAAGTCGTGGCAAAGTACTGAAAAGTGTGGCAAAGTACTGAAAAGTTTGGCAAAGTGCTGAAAAGTGTGGCAAAGTGCTGCAATGTCGTGGCAAAGTACTGAAAAGTGTGGCAAAGTAAAGAAAAGTTGTGGCAAAGTGCTGAAAAGTGTGGCAAATACTGAAAAGTTGTGGCAAAGTGCTGAAAAGTAGTGGCAAAGTACTGAAAAGTCTTGGCAAAGTCGTGGCAAAGTACTGAAAAGTGTGGCAAAGTACTGAAAAGTTGTGGCAAAGTCGTGGCTAAGTACTGAAAAGAGTGGCAAAGTACTGAAAAGTTGTGGCAAAGTGCTGCAAAGTCGTGGCAAAGTACTGAAAAGTGTGGCAAAGTGCTGAAAAGTCGTGGCAAAGTACAGAAAAGTGTGGCAAAGTACTGAAAAGTTGTGGCAAAGTCGTGGCAAAGTACTGAAAAGAGTGGCAAAGTACTGAAAAGTTGTGGCAAAGTCGTGGCAAAGTACTGAAAAGTGTGGCAAAGTACTGAAAAGTTGTGGCGAAGTGCTGAAAAGTCGTGGCAAAGTACTGAAAAGTGTGGCAAAGTACTGAAAAGTAGTGGCAAAGTGCTGAAAATTGTGGCTTTGTATTGAAAAGTTGTGGCAAAGTGCTGAAAAGTGTGGCAAAGTACTGAAAAGTTGTGGCAAAGTGCTGAAAAGTAGTGGCAAAGTACTGAAAAGTCGTGGCAAAGTACTGAAAAGTGTGGCAAAGTACTGAAGAGTTGTGGCAAAGTCGTGGCAAAGTACTGAAAAGAGTGGCAAAGTGCTGCAAAGTCGTGGCAAAGAACTGAAAAGTGTGGCAAAGTACTGAAAAGTTGTTGCAAAGTGCTGAAAAGTGTGGCAAAGTGCTGCAAAGTCGTGGCAAAGTACTGAAAAGTGTGGCAAAGTACTGAAAAGTTGTGGCAAAGTACTGAAAAGTGTAGCAAAGTACTGAAAAGTAGTGGCGAAGTGCTGAAAAGTGGTGGCAAAGTACTGAAAAGTGTGGCAAAGTACTGAAAAGTTGTGGCAAAGTCGTGGCAAAGTACTGAAAAGAGTGGCAAAGTACTGAAAAGTTGTGGCAAAGTCTTGGCAAAGTACTGAAAAGTGTGGCGAAGTGCTGAAAAGTCGTGGCAAAGTACTGAACAGTGTGGCAAAGTACTGAAAAGTAGTGGCAAAGTGCTGAAAAGTGTGGCAAAGTACTGAAAAGTTGTAGCAAAGTGCTGAAAAGTGTGGCAAAGTACTGAAAAGTTGTGGCAAAGTGCTGAAAAGTAGTGGCAAAGTACTGAAAAGTCGTGGCAAAGTACTGAAAAGTGTGGCAAAGTACTGACAAGTTGTGGCAAAGTGCTGAAAAGTCGTGGCAAAGTCGTGGCAAAGTACTGAAAAGTGTGGCAAAGTACTGAAAAGTTTGGCAAAGTGCTGAAAAGTGTGGCAAAGTGCTGCAATGTCGTGGCAAAGTACTGAAAAGTGTGGCAAAGTAAAGAAAAGTTGTGGCAAAGTGCTGAAAAGTGTGGCAAATACTGAAAAGTTGTGGCAAAGTGCTGAAAAGTAGTGGCAAAGTACTGAAAAGTCTTGGCAAAGTCGTGGCAAAGTACTGAAAAGTGTGGCAAAGTACTGAAAAGTTGTGGCAAAGTCGTGGCTAAGTACTGAAAAGAGTGGCAAAGTACTGAAAAGTTGTGGCAAAGTGCTGCAAAGTCGTGGCAAAGTACTGAAAAGTGTGGCAAAGTACTGAAAAGTTGTGGCAAAGTGCTGAAAAGTGTGGCAAAGTACTGAAAAGTTGTGGCAAAGTGCTGAAAAGTGTGGCAATGTACTGAAAAGTTGTGGCAAAGTTCTGAAAAGTAGTAGCAAAGTACTGAAAAGTCGTGGCAAAGTCGTGGCAAAGTACTGAAAAGTGTGACAAAGTACTGAAAAGTTGTGGCAAAGTGCTGAAAAGTGTGGCAAAGTACTGAAAAGTGTGGCAAAGTACTGACGAGTTGTGGCACAGTCGTGGCAAAGTACTGAAAAGAGTGGCAAAGTGCTGCAAAGTCGTGGCAAAGAACTGAAAAGTGTGGCAAAGTACTGAAAAGTTGTGGCAAAGTGCTGAAAAGTGTGGCAAAGTGCTGCAAAGTCGTGGCAAAGTACTGAAAAGTGTGGCAAAGTACTGAAAAGTTGTGGCAAAGTGCTGAAAAGTGTGGCAAAGTACTGAAAAGTAGTGGCGAAGTGCTGAAAAGTCGTGGCAAAGTACTGAAAAGTGTGGCAAAGTACTGAAAAGTTGTGGCAAACTCGTTGCAAAGTAATGAAAAGAGTGGCAAAGTACTGAAAAGTTGTGGCAAAGTCGTGGCAAAGTACTGAAAAGTGTGGCAAAGTACTGAAAAGTTGTGGCGAAGTACTGAAAAGTCGTGGCAAAGTACTGAAAAGTGTGGCAAAGTACTGAAAAGTAGTGGCAAAGTGCTGCAAAGTCGTGGCAAAGTACTGAAAAGTGTGGCAAAGTACTGAAAAGTTGTGGCAAAGTGCTGAAAAGTGTGGCAAAGTACTGAAAAGTTGTGGCAAAGTGCTGAAAAGTGTGGCAAAGTACTGAAAAGTTGTGGCAAAGTTCTGAAAAGTAGTGGCAAAGTATGAAAAGTCGTGGCAAAGTCGTGGCAAAGTAACGAAAAGTGTGACAAAGTACTGAAAAGTTGTGGCAAAGTGCTGAAAAGTCGTGGCAAAGTACTAAAAAGTGTGGCAAAGTACTGAAGAGTTGTGGCAAAGTCGTGGCAAAGTACTGAAAAGAGTGGCAAAGTGCTGAAAAGTCGTGGCAAAGTACAGAAAAGTGTGGCAAAGTACTGAAAAGTTGTGGCAAAGTCGTGGCAAAGTACTGAAAAGAGTGGCAAAGTACTGAAAAGTTGTGGCAAAGTCGTGGCAAAGTACTGAAAAGTGTGGCAAAGTACTGAAAAGTTGTGGCGAAGTGCTGAAAAGTCGTGGCAAAGTACTGAAAAGTGTGGCAAAGTACTGAAAAGTAGTGGCAAAGTGCTGAAAATTGTGGCTTTGCATTGAAAAGTTGTGGCAAAGTGCTGAAAAGTGTGGCAAAGTACTGAAAAGTTGTGGCAAAGTGCTGAAAAGTAGTGGCAAAGTACTGAAAAGTCGTGGCAAAGTACTGAAAAGTGTGGCAAAGTACTGAAGAGTTGTGGCAAAGTCGTGGCAAAGTACTGAAAAGAGTGGCAAAGTGCTGCAAAGTCGTGGCAAAGAACTGAAAAGTGTGGCAAAGTACTGAAAAGTTGTTGCAAAGTGCTGAAAAGTGTGGCAAAGTGAAGCAAAGTCGTGGCAAAGTACTGAAAAGTGTGGCAAGTACTGAAAAGTTGTGGCAAAGTACTGAAAAGTGTAGCAAAGTACTGAAAAGTAGTGGCGAAGTGCTGAAAAGTCGTGGCAAAGTACTGAAAAGTGTGGCAAAGTACTGAAAAGTTGTGGCAAAGTCGTGGCAAAGTACTGAAAAGAGTGGCAAAGTACTGAAAAGTTGTGGCAAAGTCGTGGCAAAGTACTGAAAAGTGTGGCGAAGTGCTGAAAAGTCGTGGCAAAGTACTGAAAAGTGTGGCAAAGTACTGAAAAGTAGTGGCAAAGTGCTGAAAAGTGTGGCAAAGTACTGAAAAGTCGTGGCAAAGTACTGAAAAGTGTGGCAAAGTACTGAAGAGTTGTGGCAAAGTCTTGCCAAAGTACTGAAAACAGTGGCAAAGTGCTGCAAAGTCGTGGCAAAGTACTGAAAAGTGTGGCAAAGTACTGAAAAGTTGTGGCAAAGTGCTGAAAAGTGTGGCAAAGTGCTGCAAAGTCGTGGCAAAGTGCTGAAAAGTGTGGCAAAGGACTGAAAAGTTGTGGCAAAGTGCTGAAAAGTGTGGCAAAGTACTGAAAAGTAGTGGCGAAGTGCTGAAAAGTCGTGGCAAAGTACTGAAAAGTGTGGCAAAGTACTGAAAAGTTGTGGCAAAGTCGTGGCAAAGTACTGAAAAGAGTGGCAGAGTACTGAAAATGTGTGGCAAAGTCGTGGCAAAGTACTGAAAAGTGTGGCAAAGTACTGAAAAGTTGTGGCGAAGTGCTGAAAAGTCGTGGCAATGTACTGAAAAGTGTGGCAAAGTACTGAAAAGTTGTGGCAAAGTGCTGAAAAGTCGTGGCAAAGTCGTGGCAAAGTACTGAAAAGTGTGGCAAAGTACTGAAAAGTTTGGCAAAGTGCTGAAAAGTGTGGCAAAGTGCTGCAAAGTCGTGGCAAAGTACTGAAAAGTGTGGCAAAGTAAAGAAAAGTTGTGGCAAAGTGCTGAAAAGTGTGGCAAAGTACTGAAAAGTAGTGGCGAAGTGCTGAAAAGTCGTGGCAAAGTACTGAAAAGTGTGGCAAAGTACTGAAAAGTTGTAGCAAAGTCGTGGCAAAGTAATGAAAAGAGTGGCAAAGTACTGAAAAGTTGTGGCAAAGTCGTGGCAAAGTACTGAAAAGTGTGGCAAAGTACTGAAAAGTTGTGGCGAAGTGCTGAAAAGTCGTGGCAAAGTACTGAAAAGTGTGGCAAAGTACTGAAAAGTAGTGGCAAAGTGCTGCAAAGTCGTGGCAAAGTACTGAAAAGTGTGGCAAAGTACTGAAAAGTTGTGGCAAAGTGCTGAAAAGTGTGGCAAAGTACTGAAAAGTTGTGGCAAAGTGCTGAAAAGTGTGGCAAAGTACTGAAAAGTTGTGGCAAAGTTCTGAAAAGTAGTGGCAAAGTACTGAAAAGTCGTGGCAAAGTCGTGGCAAAGTAACGAAAAGTGTGACAAAGTACTGAAAAGTTGTGGCAAAGTGCTGAAAAGTCGTGGCAAAGTACTAAAAAGTGTGGCAAAGTACTGAAGAGTTGTGGCAAAGTCGTGGCAAAGTACTGAAAAGAGTGGCAAAGTGCTGAAAAGTCGTGGCAAAGTACAGAAAAGTGTGGCAAAGTACTGAAAAGTTGTGGCAAAGTCGTGGCAAAGTACTGAAAAGAGTGGCAAAGTACTGAAAAGTTGTGGCAAAGTCGTGGCAAAGTACTGAAAAGTGTGGCAAAGTACTGAAAAGTTGTGGCGAAGTGCTGAAAAGTCGTGGCAAAGTACTGAAAAGTGTGGCAAAGTACTGAAAAGTAGTGGCAAAGTGCTGAAAATTGTGGCTTTGTATTGAAAAGTTGTGGCAAAGTGCTGAAAAGTGTGGCAAAGTACTGAAAAGTTGTGGCAAAGTGCTGAAAAGTAGTGGCAAAGTACTGAAAAGTCGTGGCAAAGTACTGAAAAGTGTGGCAAAGTACTGAAGAGTTGTGGCAAAGTCGTGGCAAAGTACTGAAAAGAGTGGCAAAGTGCTGAAAAGTGTGGCAAAGGACTGAAAAGTTGTGGCAAAGTGCTGAAAAGTGTGGCAAAGTACTGAAAAGTAGTGGCGAAGTGCTGAAAAGTCGTGACAAAGTACTGAAAAGTGTGGCAAAGTACTGAAAAGTTGTGGCAAAGTCGTGGCAAAGTACTGAAAAGAGTGGCAGAGTACTGAAAATGTGTGGCAAAGTCGTGGCAAAGTACTGAAAAGTGTGGCAAAGTACTGAAAAGTTGTGGCGAAGTGCTGAAAAGTCGTGGCAATGTACTGAAAAGTGTGGCAAAGTACTGAAAAGTTGTGGCAAAGTGCTGAAAAGTCGTGGCAAAGTCGTGGCAAAGTACTGAAAAGTGTGGCAAAGTACTGAAAAGTTTGGCAAAGTGCTGAAAAGTGTGGCAAAGTGCTGCAAAGTCGTGGCAAAGTACTGAAAAGTGTGGCAAAGTAAAGAAAAGTTGTGGCAAAGTGCTGAAAAGTGTGGCAAAGTACTGAAAAGTAGTGGCGAAGTGCTGAAAAGTCGTGGCAAATTACTGAAAAGTGTGGCAAAGTACTGAAAAGTTGTGGCAAAGTCGTGGCAACGTAATGAAAAGAGTGGCAAAGTACTGAAAAGTTGTGGCAAAGTCGTGGCAAAGTACTGAAAAGTGTGGCAAAGTACTGAAAAGTTGTGGCGAAGTGCTGAAAAGTCGTGGCAAAGTACTGAAAAGTGTGGCAAAGTACTGAAAAGTAGTGGCAAAGTGCTGCAAAGTCGTGGCAAAGTACTGAAAAGTGTGGCAAAGTACTGAAAAGTTGTGGCAAAGTGCTGAAAAGTGTGGCAAAGTACTGAAAAGTTGTGGCAAAGTGCTGAAAAGTGTGGCAAAGTACTGAAAAGTTGTGGCAAAGTTCTGAAAAGTAGTGGCAAAGTACTGAAAAGTCGTGGCAAAGTCGTGGCAAAGTAACGAAAAGTGTGACAAAGTACTGAAAAGTTGTGGCAAAGTGCTGAAAAGTCGTGGCAAAGTACTAAAAAGTGTGGCAAAGTACTGAAGAGTTGTGGCAAAGTCGTGGCAAAGTACTGAAAAGAGTGGCAAAGTGCTGAAAAGTCGTGGCAAAGTACAGAAAAGTGTGGCAAAGTACTGAAAAGTTGTGGCAAAGTCGTGGCAAAGTACTGAAAAGAGTGGCAAAGTACTGAAAAGTTGTGGCAAAGTCGTGGCAAAGTACTGAAAAGTGTGGCAAAGTACTGAAAAGTTGTGGCGAAGTGCTGAAAAGTCGTGGCAAAGTACTGAAAAGTGTGGCAAAGTACTGAAAAGTAGTGGCAAAGTGCTGAAAATTGTGGCTTTGTATTGAAAAGTTGTGGCAAAGTGCTGAAAAGTGTGGCAAAGTACTGAAAAGTTGTGGCAAAGTGCTGAAAAGTAGTGGCAAAGTACTGAAAAGTCGTGGCAAAGTACTGAAAAGTGTGGCAAAGTACTGAAGAGTTGTGGCAAAGTCGTGGCAAAGTACTGAAAAGAGTGGCAAAGTGCTGCAAAGTCGTGGCAAAGAACTGAAAAGTGTGGCAAAGTACTGAAAAGTTGTTGCAAAGTGCTGAAAAGTGTGGCAAAGTGCTGCAAAGTCGTGGCAAAGTACTGAAAAGTGTGGCAAAGTACTGAAAAGTTGTGGCAAAGTACTGAAAAGTGTAGCAAAGTACTGAAAAGTAGTGGCGAAGTGCTGAAAAGTCGTGGCAAAGTACTGAAAAGTGTGGCAAAGTACTGAAAAGTTGTGGCAAAGTCGTGGCAAAGTACTGAAAAGAGTGGCAAAGTACTGAAAAGTTGTGGCAAAGTACTGAAAAGTGTGGCGAAGTGCTGAAAAGTCGTGGCAAAGTACTGAAAAGTGTGGCAAAGTACTGAAAAGTAGTGGCAAAGTGCTGAAAAGTGTGGCAAAGTACTGAAAAGTCGTAGCAAAGTGCTGAAAAGTGTGGCAAAGTACTGAAAAGTTGTGTCAAAGTGCTGAAAAGTAGTGGCAAAGTACTGAAAAGTCGTGGCAAAGTACTGAAAAAGTGTGGCAAAGTACTGAAGAGTTGTGGCAAAGTCTTGGCAAAGTACTGAAAACAGTGGCAAAGTGCTGCAAAGTCGTGGCAAAGTACTGAAAAGTGTGGCAAAGTACTGAAAAGTTGTGGCAAAGTGCTGAAAAGTGTGGCAAAGTGCTGCAAAGTCGTGGCAAAGTGCTGAAAAGTGTGGCAAAGGACTGAAAAGTTGTGGCAAAGCGCTGAAAAGTGTGGCAAAGTGCTGCAAAGTCGTGGCAAAGTACTGAAAAGTGTGGCAAAGTACTGAAAAGTTGTGGCAAAGTCGTGGCAAAGTACTGAAAAGAGTGGCAGAGTACTGAAAATGTGTGGCAAAGTCGTGGCAAAGTACTGAAAAGTGTGGCAAAGTACTGAAAAGTTGTGGCGAAGTGCTGAAAAGTCGTGGCAATGTACTGAAAAGTGTGGCAAAGTACTGAAAAGTTGTGGCAAAGTGCTGAAAAGTCGTGGCAAAGTCGTGGCAAAGTACTGAAAAGTGTGGCAAAGTACTGAAAAGTTTGGCAAAGTGCTGAAAAGTGTGGCAAAGTGCTGCAAAGTCGTGGCAAAGTACTGAAAAGTGTGGCAAAGTAAAGAAAAGTTGTGGCAAAGTGCTGAAAAGTGTGGCAAATACTGAAAAGTTGTGGCAAAGTGCTGAAAAGTAGTGGCAAAGTACTGACAAGTCGTGGCAAAGTCGTGGCAAAGTACTGAAAAGTGTGGCAAAGTACTGAAAAGTTGTGGCAAAGTCGTGGCTAAGTACTGAAAAGAGTGGCAAAGTACTGAAAAGTTGTGGCAAAGTGCTGAAAAGTGTGGCAAAGTACTGAAAAGTTGTGGCAAAGTTCTGAAAAGTAGTAGCAAAGTACTGAAAAGTCGTGGCAAAGTCGTGGCAAAGTACTGAAAAGTGTGGCAAAGTACTGACGAGTTGTGGCACAGTCGTGGCAAAGTACTGAAAAGAGTGGCAAAGTGCTGCAAAGTCGTGGCAAAGAACTGAAAAGTGTGGCAAAGTACTGAAAAGTTGTGGCAAAGTGCTGAAAAGTGTGGCAAAGTGCTGAAAAGTTGTGGCAAAGTGCTGAAAAGTGTGGCAAAGTACTGAAAAGTAGTGGCGAAGTGCTGAAAAGTCGTGGCAAAGTACTGAAAAGTGTGGCAAAGTACTGAAAAGTTGTGGCAAAGTCGTGGCAAAGTAATGAAAAGAGTGGCAAAGTACTGAAAAGTTGTGGCAAAGTCGTGGCAAAGTACTGAAAAGTGTGGCAAAGTACTGAAAAGTTGTGGCGAAGTGCTGAAAAGTCGTGGCAAAGTACTGAAAAGTGTGGCAAAGTACTGAAAAGTAGTTCAAAGTGCTGCAAAGTCGTGGCAAAGTAATAAAAAGTGTGGCAAAGTACTGAAAAGTCGTGGCAAAGTCCTGAAAAGTGTGGCAAAGTACTGAAAAGTTGTGGCAAAGTGCTGAAAAGTGTGGCAAAGTACTGAAAAGTTGTGGCAAAGTTCTGAAAAGTAGTGGCAAAGTACTGAAAAGTCGTGGCAAAGTCGTGGCAAAGTAACGAAAAGTGTGACAAAGTACTGAAAAGTTGTGGCAAGGTGCTGAAAAGTCGTGGCAAAGTACTGAAAAGTGTGGCAAAGTACTGAAGAGTTGTGGTAAAGTCGTGGCAAAGTACTGAAAAGAGTGGCAAAGTGCTGCAAAGTCGTGGCAAAGAACTGAAAAGTGTGGCAAAGTACTGAAAAGTTGTTGCAAAGTGCTGAAAAGTGTGGCAAAGTGCTGCAAAGTCGTGGCAAAGTACTGAAAAGTGTGGCAAAGTGCTGAAAAGTGTGGCAAAGTACTGAAAAGTTGTGGCAAAGTTCTGAAAAGTAGTGGCAAAGTACTGAAAAGTCGTGGCAAAGTCGTGGCAAAGTACTGAAAAGAGTGGCAAAGTGCTGCAAAGTCGTGGCAAAGAACTGAAAAGTGTAGCAAAGTACTGAAAAGTAGTGGCGAAGTGCTGAAAAGTCGTGGCAAAGTACTGAAAAGTGTGGCAAAGTACTGAAAAGTTGTGGCAAAGTGCTGAAAAGTGTGGCAAAGTGCTGCAAAGTCGTGGCAAAGTACTGAAAAGTGTGGCAAAGTACTGAAAAGTTGTGGCAAAGTGCTGAAAAGTGTGGCAAAGTGCTGCAAAGTCGTGGTAAAGTGCTGAAAAGTGTGGCAAAGAACTGAAAAGTTGTGGCAAAGTGCTGAAAAGTGTGGCAAAGTACTGAAAAGTAGTGGCAGTGTGCTGAAAAGTCGTGGCAAAGTATTGGAAAGAGTGGCAAAGTAGTGAAAAGTTGTGGCAAAGTCGTGGCAAAGTACTGAAAAGTGTGGCAAAGTACTGAAAAGTTGTGGCGAAGTGCTGAAAATGTGGCAAAGTACTGAAAAGTTGTGGCAAAGTGCTGAAAAGTGTGGCAAAGTGCTGCAAAGTCGTGGCAAAGTATTGAAAAGTGTGGCAAAGTACTGAAAAGTTGTGGCAAAGTACTGAAAAGTGTGGCAAAGTACTGAAAAGTAGTGGCGAAGTGCTGAAAAGTCGTGGCAAAGTACTGAAAAGTGTGGCAAAGTACTGAAAAGTTGTGGCAAAGTCGTGGCAAAGTACTGAAAAGAGTGGCAAAGTACTGAAAAGTTGTGGCAAAGTCGTGGCAAAGTACTGAAAAGTGTGGCAAAGTACTGAAAAGTTGTGGCGAAGTGCTGAAAAGTCGTGGCAAAGTACTGAAAAGTGTGGCAACGTACTGAAAAGTAGTGGCAAAGTGCTGAAAAGTGTGGCAAAGTACTGAAGAGTTGTTGCAAAGTGCTGAAAAGTGTGGCAAAGTGCTGCAAAGTCGAGGCAAAGTACTGAAAAGTGTGGCAAAGTACTGAAAAGTTGTGGCAAAGTACTGAAAAGTGTAGCAAAGTACTGAAAAGTAGTGGCAAAGTACTGAAAAGTCGTGGCAAAGTCGTGGCAAAGTACTGAAAAGTGTGGCAAAGTACTGAAAAGTTGTGGCAAAGTCGTGGCTAAGTACTGAAAAGAGTGGCAAAGTACTGAAAAGTTGTAGCAAAGTACTGAAAAGTAGTGGCGAAGTGCTGAAAAGTCGTGGCAAAGTACTGAAAAGTAGTGGCAAAGTACTGAAAAGTTGTGGCAAAGTGCTGAAAAGTGTGGCAAAGTGCTGCAAAGTCGTGGCAAAGTACTGAAAAGTGTGGCAAAGTACTGAAAAGTTGTGGCAAAGTGCTGAAAAGTGTGGCAAAGTGCTGCAAAGTCGTGGTAAAGTGCTGAAAAGTGTGGCAAAGAACTGAAAAGTTGTGGCAAAGTGCTGAAAAGTGTGGCAAAGTACTGAAAAGTAGTGGCAGTGTGCTGAAAAGTCGTGGCAAAGTATTGGAAAGAGTGGCAAAGTAGTGAAAAGTTGTGGCAAAGTCGTGGCAAAGTACTGAAAAGTGTGGCAAAGTACTGAAAAGTTGTGGCGAAGTGCTGAAAATGTGGCAAAGTACTGAAAAGTTGTGGCAAAGTGCTGAAAAGTGTGGCAAAGTGCTGCAAAGTCGTGGCAAAGTATTGAAAAGTGTGGCAAAGTACTGAAAAGTTGTGGCAAAGTACTGAAAAGTGTGGCAAAGTACTGAAAAGTAGTGGCGAAGTGCTGAAAAGTCGTGGCAAAGTACTGAAAAGTGTGGCAAAGTACTGAAAAGTTGTGGCAAAGTCGTGGCAAAGTACTGAAAAGAGTGGCAAAGTACTGAAAAGTTGTGGCAAAGTCGTGGCAAAGTACTGAAAAGTGTGGCAAAGTACTGAAAAGTTGTGACGAAGTGCTGAAAAGTCGTGGCAAAGTACTGAAAAGTGTGGCAACGTACTGAAAAGTAGTGGCAAAGTGCTGAAAAGTGTGGCAAAGTACTGAAGAGTTGTTGCAAAGTGCTGAAAAGTGTGGCAAAGTGCTGCAAAGTCGAGGCAAAGTACTGAAAAGTGTGGCAAAGTACTGAAAAGTTGTGGCAAAGTACTGAAAAGTGTAGCAAAGTACTGAAAAGTAGTGGC
Organism: Saccoglossus kowalevskii; assembly: GCF_978046115.1. NCBI lineage: Eukaryota > Metazoa > Hemichordata > Enteropneusta > Harrimaniidae > Saccoglossus > Saccoglossus kowalevskii. The sequence goes on along the minus strand of NW_028188619.1, from coordinate 4,093,174 downwards.
AAAGTACTGAAAAGTCGTGGCAAAGTCGTGGCAAAGTACTGAAAAGTGTGGCAAAGTACTGAAAAGTTGTGGCAAAGTCGAGGCTAAGTACTGAAAAGAGTGGCAAAGTACTGAAAAGTTGTGGCAAAGTGCTGAAAAGTGTGGCAAAGTACTGAAAAGTTGTGGCAAAGTTCTGAAAAGTAGTAGCAAAGTACTGAAAAGTCGTGGCAAAGTCGTGGCAAAGTACTGAAAAGTGTGACAAAGTACTGAAAAGTTGTGGCAAACTGCTGAAAAGTGTGGCAAAGTACTGAAAAGTGTGGCAAAGTACTGACGAGTTGTGGCACAGTCGTGGCAAAGTACTGAAAAGAGTGGCAAAGTGCTGCAAAGTCGTGGCAAAGAACTGAAAAGTGTGGCAAAGTACTGAAAAGTTGTGGCAAAGTGCTGAAAAGTGTGGCAAAGTGCTGCAAAGTCGTGGCAAAGTACTGAAAAGTGTGGCAAAGTACTGAAAAGTTGTGGCAAAGTGCTGAAAAGTGTGGCAAAGTACTGAAAAGTAGTGGCGAAGTGCTGAAAAGTCGTGGCAAAGTACTGAAAAGTGTGGCAAAGTACTGAAAAGTTGTGGCAAAGTCGTGGCAAAGTAATGAAAAGAGTGGCAAAGTACTGAAAAGTTGTGGCAAAGTCGTGGCAAAGTACTGAAAAGTGTGGCAAAGTACTGAAAAGTTGTGGCGAAGTGCTGAAAAGTCGTGGCAAAGTACTGAAAAGTGTGGCAAAGTACTGAAAAGTAGTTCAAAGTGCTGCAAAGTCGTGGCAAAGTAATGAAAAGTGTGGCAAAGTACTGAAAAGTCGTGGCAAAGTCCTGAAAAGTGTGGCAAAGTACTGAAAAGTTGTGGCAAAGTGCTGAAAAGTGTGGCAAAGTACTGAAAAGTTGTGGCAAAGTTCTGAAAAGTAGTGGCAAAGTACTGAAAAGTCGTGGCAAAGTCGTGGCAAAGTAACGAAAAGTGTGACAAAGTACTGAAAAGTTGTGGCAAGGTGCTGAAAAGTCGTGGCAAAGTACTGAAAAGTGTGGCAAAGTACTGAAGAGTTGTGGTAAAGTCGTGGCAAAGTACTGAAAAGAGTGGCAAAGTGCTGCAAAGTCGTGGCAAAGAACTGAAAAGTGTGGCAAAGTACTGAAAAGTTGTTGCAAAGTGCTGAAAAGTGTGGCAAAGTGCTGCAAAGTCGTGGCAAAGTACTGAAAACTGTGGCAAAGTGCTGAAAAGTGTGGCAAAGTACTGAAAAGTTGTGGCAAAGTTCTGAAAAGTAGTGGCAAAGTACTGAAAAGTCGTGGCAAAGTCGTGGCAAAGTACTGAAAAGAGTGGCAAAGTGCTGCAAAGTCGTGGCAAAGAACTGAAAAGTGTAGCAAAGTACTGAAAAGTAGTGGCGAAGTGCTGAAAAGTCGTGGCAAAGTACTGAAAAGTGTGGCAAAGTACTGAAAAGTTGTGGCAAAGTGCTGAAAAGTGTGGCAAAGTGCTGCAAAGTCGTGGCAAAGTACTGAAAAGTGTGGCAAAGTACTGAAAAGTTGTGGCAAAGTGCTGACAAGTGTGGCAAAGTGCTGCAAAGTCGTGGTAAAGTGCTGAAAAGTGTGGCAAAGAACTGAAAAGTTGTGGCAAAGTGCTGAAAAGTGTGGCAAAGTACTGAAAAGTAGTGGCAGTGTGCTGAAAAGTCGTGGCAAAGTACTGAAAAGAGTGGCAAAGTAGTGAAAAGTTGTGGCAAAGTCGTGGCAAAGTACTGAAAAGTGTGGCAAAGTACTGAAAAGTTGTGGCGAAGTGCTGAAAATGTGGCAAAGTACTGAAAAGTTGTGGCAAAGTGCTGAAAAGTGTGGCAAAGTGCTGCAAAGTCGTGGCAAAGTATTGAAAAGTGTGGCAAAGTACTGAAAAGTTGTGGCAAAGTACTGAAAAGTGTGGCAAAGTACTGAAAAGTAGTGGCGAAGTGCTGAAAAGTCGTGGCAAAGTACTGAAAAGTGTGGCAAAGTACTGAAAAGTTGTGGCAAAGTCGTGGCAAAGTACTGAAAAGAGTGGCAAAGTACTGAAAAGTTGTGGCAAAGTCGTGGCAAAGTACTGAAAAGTGTGGCAAAGTACTGAAAAGTTGTGGCGAAGTGCTGAAAAGTCGTGGCAAAGTACTGAAAAGTGTGGCAAAGTACTGAAAAGTAGTGGCAAAGTGCTGAAAAGTGTGGCAAAGTACTGAAGAGTTGTTGCAAAGTGCTGAAAAGTGTGGCAAAGTGCTGCAAAGTCGTGGCAAAGTACTGAAAAGTGTGGCAAAGTACTGAAAAGTTGTGGCAAAGTACTGAAAAGTGTAGCAAAGTACTGAAAAGTAGTGGCGAAGTGCTGAAAAGTCGTGGCAAAGTACTGAAAAGTGTGGCAAAGTACTGAAAAGTTGTGGCAAAGTGCTGAAAAAGTGTGGCAAAGTGCTGCAAAGTCGTGGCAAAGTGCTGAAAAGTGTGGCAAAGTACTGAAAAGTTGTGGCGAAGTGCTGAAAAGTCGTGGCAAAGTACTGAAAAGTGTGGCAAAGTACTGAAAAGTAGTGGCAAAGTGCTGAAAAGTGTGGCAAAGTACTGAAGAGTTGTTGCAAAGTGCTGAAAAGTGTGGCAAAGTGCTGCAAAGTCGTGGCAAAGTACTGAAAAGTGTGGCAAAGTACTGAAAAGTTGTGGCAAAGTACTGAAAAGTGTAGCAAAGTACTGAAAAGTAGTGGCGAAGTGCTGAAAAGTCGTGGCAAAGTACTGAAAAGTGTGGCAAAGTACTGAAAAGTTGTGGCAAAGTGCTGAAAAAGTGTGGCAAAGTGCTGCAAAGTCGTGGCAAAGTGCTGAAAAGTGTGGCAAAGGACTGAAAAGTTGTGGCAAAGTGCTGAAAAGTGTAGCAAAGTACTGAAAAGTGTGGCAAAGTACTGACAAGTTGTGGTAAAGTCGTGGCAAAGTACTGAAAAGAGTGGCAAAGTACTGAAAAGTTGTGGCAAAGTCGTGGCAAAGTACTGAAAAGTGAGCCAAAGTACTGAAAAGTTGTGGCAAAGTCGTGGCAAAGTACTGAAAAGAGTGGCAAAGTACTGAAAAGTTGTGGCAAAGTCGTGGCAAAGTAGTGAAAAGTGTGGCAAAGTACTGAAATTTTGTGGCGAAGTGCTGAAAAGTCGTGGCAAAGTACTGAAAAGTGTGGCAAAGTACTGAAAAGTAGTGGCAAAGTGCTGAAAAGTGTGGCAAAGTACTGAAAACTTGTGGCAAAGTGCTGAAAAGTGTGGCAAAGTACTGAAAAGTTGTGGCAAAGTGCTGAAAAGTAGTGGCAAAGTACTGAAAAGTCGTGGCAATGTACTGAAAAGTGTGGCAAAGTACTGAAGAGTTGTGGCAAAGTCGTGGCAAAGTACTGAAAAGAGTGGCAAAGTGCTGCAAAGTCGTGGCAAAGTACTGAAAAGTTGTGGCAAAGTGTTGAAAAGTAGTGGCAAAGTACTGAAAAGTCGTGGCAAAGTACTGAAAAGAGTGGCAAAGTGCTGAAAAGTCGTGGCAAAGTACAGAAAAGTGTGGCAAAGTACTGAAAAGTTGTGGCAAAGTCGTGGCAAAGTACTGAAAAGAGTGGCAAAGTACTGAAAAGTTGTGGCAAAGTCGTGGCAAAGTACTGAAAAGTGTGGCAAAGTACTGAAAAGTTGTGGCGAAGTGCTGAAAAGTCGTGGCAAAGTACTGAAAAGTGTGGCAAAGTACTGAAAAGTTGTGGCAAAGTGCTGAAAAGTGTGGCAAAGTACTGAAAAGTTGTGGCAAAGTGCTGAAAAGTAGTGGCAAAGTACTGAAAAGTCGTGGCGAAGTACTGAAAAGTGTGGCAAAGTACTGAAGAGTTGTGGCAAAGTCGTGGCAAAGTACTGAAAAGAGTGGCAAAGTGCTGCAAAGTCGTGGCAAAGAACTGAAAAGTGAGGCAAAGTACTGAAAAGTTGTTGCAAAGTGCTGAAAAGTGTGGCAAAGTGCTGCAAAGTCGTGGCAAAGTACTGAAAAGTGTGGCAAAGTACTGAAAAGTTGTGGCAAAATACTGAAAAGTGTAGCAAAGTACTGAAAAGTAGTGGCGAAGTGCTGAAAAGTCGTGGCAAAGGACTGAAAAGTGTGGCAAAGTACTGAAAAGTTGTGGCAAAGTCGTGGCAAAGTACTGAAAAGAGTGGCAAAGTACTGAAAAGTTGTGGCAAAGTCGTGGCAAAGTACTGAAAAGTGTGGCGAAGTGCTGAAAAGTCGTGGCAAAGTACTGAAAAGTGTGGCAAAGTACTGAAAAGTAGTGGCAAAGTGCTGAAAAGTGTGGCAAAGTACTGAAAAGTTGTGGCAAAGTGCTGAAAAGTGTGGCAAAGTACTGAAAAGTTGTGGCAAAGTACTGAAGAGTTGTGGCAAAGTCTTGGCAAAGTACTGAAAACAGTGGCAAAGTGCTGCAAAGTCGTGGCAAAGTACTGAAAAGTGTGGCAAAGTACTGAAAAGTTGTGGCAAAGTGCTGAAAAGTAGTGGCAAAGTGCTGCAAAGTCGTGGCAAAGTGCTGAAAAGTGTGGCAAAGGACTGAAAAGTTGTGGCAAAGTGCTGAAAAGTGTGGCAAAGTACTGAAAAGTAGTGGCGAAGTGCTGAAAAGTCGTGGCAAAGTACTGAAAAGTGTGGCAAAGTACTGAAAAGTTGTGGCAAAGTCGTGGCAAAGTACTGAAAAGAGTGGCAAAGTACTGAAAAGTTGTGGCAAAGTCGTGGCAAAGTACTGAAAAGTGTGGCAAAGTAATGAAAAGTTGTGGCGAAGTGCTGAAAAGTCGTGGCAATGTACTGAAAAGTGTGGCAAAGTACTGAAAAGTTGTGGCAAAGTGCTGAAAAGTCGTGGCAAAGTCGTGGCAAAGTACTGAAAAGTGTGGCAAAGTACTGAAAAGTTTGGCAAAGTGCTGAAAAGTGTGGCAAAGTGCTGCAAAGTCGTGGCAAAGTACTGAAAAGTGTGGCAAAGTAAAGAAAAGTTGTGGCAAAGTGCTGAAAAGTGTGGCAAATACTGAAAAGTTGTGGCAAAGTGCTGAAAAGTAGTGGCAAAGTACTGAAAAGTCGTGGCAAAGTCGTGGCAAAGTACTGAAAAGTGTGGCAAAGTACTGAAAAGTTGTGGCAAAGTCGTGGCTAAGTACTGAAAAGAGTGGCAAAGTACTGAAAAGTTGTGGCAAAGTGCTGCAAAATCGTGGCAAAGTACTGAAAAGTGTGGCAAAGTACTGAAAAGTTGTGGCAAAGTGCTGAAAAGTGTGGCAAACTACTGAAAATTTGTTGCAAAGTGCTGAAAAGTGTGGCAAAGTGCTGCAAAGTCGTGGCAAAGTATTGAAAAGTTGTGGCAAAGTGCTGAAAAGTGTGGCAAAGTACTGAAAAGTTGTGGCAAAGTGCTGAAAAGTAGTGGCAAAGTACTGAAACGTCGTGGCAAAGTACTGAAAAGTGTGGCAAAGTACTGAAGAGTTGTGGCAAAGTCGTGGCAAAGTGCTGAAAAGTGTGGCAAAGTGCTGCAAAGTCGTGGCAAAGTACTGAAAAGTGTGGCAAAGTACTGAAAAGTTGTGGCAAAGTACTGAAAAGTGTAGCAAAGTACTGAAAAGTAGTGGCGAAGTGCTGAAAAGTCGTGGCAAAATACTGAAAAGTGTGGCAAAGTACTGAAAAGTTGTGGCAAAGTCGTGGCAAAGTACTGAAAAGAGTGGCAAAGTACTGAAAAGTTGTGGCAAAGTCGTGGCAAAGTACTGAAAAGTGTGGCGAAGTGCTGAAAAGTCGTGGCAAAGTACTGAAAAGTGTGGCAAAGTACTGAAAAGTAGTGGCAAAGTGCTGAAAAGTGTGGCAAAGTACTGAAAAGTTGTAGCAAAGTGCTGAAAAGTGTGGCAAAGTACTGAAAAGTTGTGGCAAAGTGCTGAAAAGTAGTGGCAAAGTACTGAAAAGTCGTGGCAAAGTACTGAAAAGTGTGGCAAAGTACTGAAGAGTTGTGGCAAAGTCTTGGCAAAGTACTGAAAACAGTGGCAAAGTGCTGCAAAGTCGTGGCAAAGTACTGAAAAGTGTGGCAAAGTACTGAAAAGTTGTGGCAAAGTGCTGAAAAGTGTGGCAAAGTGCTGCAAAGTCGTGGCAAAGTGCTGAAAAGTGTGGCAAAGGACTGAAAAGTTGTGGCAAAGTGCTGAAAAGTGTGGCAAAGTACTGAAAAGTAGTGGCGAAGTGCTGAAAAGTCGTGGCAAAGTACTGAAAAGTGTGGCAAAGTACTGAAAAGTTGTGGCAAAGTCGTGGCAAAGTACTGAAAAGAGTGGCAAAGTACTGAAAAGTTGTGGCAAAGTCGTGGCAAATTACTGAAAAGTGTGGCAAAGTACTGAAAAGTTGTGGCGAAGTGCTGAAAAGTCGTGGCAATGTACTGAAAAGTGTGGCAAAGTACTGAAAAGTTGTGGCAAAGTGCTGAAAAGTCGTGGCAAAGTCGTGGCAAAGTACTGAAAAGTGTGGCAAAGTACTGACAAGTTTGGCAAAGTGCTGAAAAGTGTGGCAAAGTGCTGCAAAGTCGTGGCAAAGTACTGAAAAGTAGTGGCGAAGTGCTGAAAAGTCGTGGCAAAGTACTGAAAAGTGTGGCAAAGTACTGAAAAGTTGTGGCAAAGTCGTGGCAAAGTACTGAAAAGAGTGGCAGAGTACTGAAAATGTGTGGCAAAGTCGTGGCAAAGAACTGAAAAGTGTGGCAAAGTACTGAAAAGTTGTGGCGAAGTGCTGAAAAGTCGTGGCAATGTACTGAAAAGTGTGGCAAAGTACTGAAAAGTTGTGGCAAAGTGCTGAAAAGTCGTGGCAAAGTCGTGGCAAAGTACTGAAAAGTGTGGCAAAGTACTGAAAAGTTTGGCAAAGTGCTGAAAAGTGTGGCAAAGTGCTGCAAAGTCGTGGCAAAGTACTGAAAAGTGTGGCAAAGTAAAGAAAAGTTGTGGCAAAGTGCTGAAAAGTGTGGCAAATACTGAAAAGTTGTGGCAAAGTGCTGAAAAGTAGTGGCAAAGTACTGAAAAGTCGTGGCAAAGTCGTGGCAAAGTACTGAAAAGTATGGCAAAGTACTGAAAAGTTGTGGCAAAGTCGTGGCTAAGTACTGAAAAGAGTGGCAAAGTACTGAAAAGTTGTGGCAAAGTGCTGCAAAGTCGTGGCAAAGTACTGAAAAGTGTGGCAAAGTACTGAAAAGTTGTGGCAAAGTGCTGAAAAGAGTGGCAAAGTACTGAAAAGTTGTGGCAAAGTTCTGAAAAGTAGTAGCAAAGTACTGAAAAGTCGTGGCAAAGTCGTGGCAAAGTACTGAAAAGTGTGACAAAGTACTGAAAAGTTGTGGCAAAGTGCTGAAAAGTGTGGCAAAGTACTGAAAAGTGTGGCAAAGTACTGACGAGTTGTGGCACAGTCGTGGCAAAGTACTGAAAAGAGTGGCAAAGTGCTGCAAAGTCGTGGCAAAGAACTGAAAAGTGTGTCAAAGTACTGAAAAGTTTAGGCAAAGTGCTGAAAAGTGTGGCAAAGTGCTGCAAAGTCGTGGCAAAGTACTGAAAAGTGTGGCAAAGTACTGAAAAGTTGTGGCAAAGTGCTGAAAAGTGTGGCAAAGTACTGAAAAGTAGTGGCGAAGTGCTGAAAAGTTGTGGCAAAGTACTGAAAAGTGTGGCAAAGTACTGAAAAGTTGTGGCAAAGTCGTGGCAAAGTAATGAAAAGAGTGGCAAAGTACTGAAAAGTTGTGGCAAAGTAGTGGCGAAGTGCTGAAAAGTCGTGGCAAAGTACTGAAAAGTGTGGCAAAGTGCTGAAAAGTAATGGCAAAGTGCTGCAAAGTCGTGGCAAAGTACTGAAAAGTGTGGCAAAGTACTGAAAAGTCGTGGCAAAGTGCTGAAAAGTGTGGCAAAGTACTGAAAAGTTGTGGCAAAGTGCTGAAAAGTGTGGCAAAGTACTGAAAAGTTGTGGCAAAGTTCTGAAAAGTAGTGGCAAAGTACTGAAAAGTCGTGGCAAAGTCGTGGCAAAGTATCGAAAAGTGTGACAAAGTACTGAAAAGTTGTGGCAAAGTGCTGAAAAGTCGTGGCAAAGTACTGAAAAGTGTGGCAAAGTACTGAAGAGTTGTGGTAAAGTCGTGGCAAAGTACTGAAAAGAGTGGCAAAGTGCTGCAAAGTCGTGGCAAAGAACTGAAAAGTGTGGCAAAGTACTGAAAAGTTGTTGCAAAGTGCTGAAAAGTGTGGCAAAGTGCTGCAAAGTCGTGGCAAAGTACTGAAAAGTGTGGCAAAGTGCTGAAAAGTGTGGCAAAGTACTGAAAAGTTGTGGCAAAGTTCTGAAAAGTAGTGGCAAAGTACTGAAAAGTCGTGGCAAAGTCGTGGCAAAGTACTGAAAAGAGTGGCAAAGTGCTGCAAAGTCGTGGCAAAGAACTGAAAAGTGTAGCAAAGTACTGAAAAGTAGTGACGAAGTGCTGAAAAGTCGTGGCAAAGTACTGAAAAGTGTGGCAAAGTACTGAAAAGTTGTGGCAAAGTGCTGAAAAGTGTGGCAAAGTGCTGCAAAGTCGTGGCAAAGTACTGAAAAGTGTGGCAAAGTACTGAAAAGTTGTGGCAAAGTGCTGGAAAGTGTGGCAAAGTGCTGCAAAGTCGTGGTAAAGTGCTGAAAAGTGTGGCAAAGAACTGAAAAGTTGTGGCAAAGTGCTGAAAAGTGTGGCAAAGTACTGAAAAGTAGTGGCAGTGTGCTGAAAAGTCGTGGCAAAGTACTGAAAAGAGTGGCAAAGTAGTGAAAAGTTGTGGCAAAGTCGTGGCGAAGTACTGAAAAGTGTGGCAAAGTACTGAAAAGTTGTGGCGAAGTGCTGAAAATGTGGCAAAGTACTGAAAAGTTGTGGCAAAGTGCTGAAAAGTGTGGCAAAGTGCTGCAAAGTCGTGGCAAAGTACTGAAAAGTGTGGCAAAGTACTGAAAAGTTGTGGCAAAGTACTGAAAAGTGTGGCAAAGTACTGAAAAGTAGTGGCGAAGTGCTGAAAAGTCGTGGCAAAGTACTGAAAAGTGTGGCAAAGTACTGAAAAGTTGTGGCAAAGTCGTGGCAAAGTACTGAAAAGAGTGGCAAAGTACTGAAAAGTTGTGGCAAAGTCGTGGCAAAGTACTGAAAAGTGTGGCAAAGTACTGAAAAGTTGTGGCGAAGTGCTGAAAAGTCGTGGCAAAGTACTGAAAAGTGTGGCAAAGTACTGAAAAGTAGTGGCAAAGTGCTGAAAAGTGTGGCAAAGTACTGAAGAGTTGTTGCAAAGTGCTGAAATGTGTGGCAAAGTGCTGCAAAGTCGTGGCAAAGTACTGAAAAGTGTGGCAAAGTACTGAAAAGTTGTGGCAAAGTACTGAAAAGTGTAGCAAAGTACTGAAAAGTAGTGGCGAAGTGCTGAAAAGTCGTGGCAAAGTACTGAAAAGTGTGGCAAAGTACTGAAAAGTTGTGGCAAAGTGCTGAAAAGTGTGGCAAAGTGCTGCAAAGTCGTGGCAAAGTGCTGAAAAGTGTGGCAAAGGACTGAAAAGTTGTGGCAAAGTGCTGAAAAGTGTGGCAAAGTACTGAAAAGTAGTGGCGAAGTGCTGAAAAGTCGTGGCAAAGTACTGAAAAGTGTGGCAAAGTACTGAAGAGTTGTGGTAAAGTCGTGGCAAAGTACTGAAAAGAGTGGCAAAGTGCTGCAAAGTCGTGGCAAAGAACTGAAAAGTGTGGCAAAGTACTGAAAAGTTGTTGCAAAGTGCTGAAAAGTGTGGCAAAGTGCTGCAAAGTCGTGGCAAAGTACTGAAAAGTGTGGCAAAGTGCTGAAAAGTGTGGCAAAGTACTGAAAAGTTGTGGCAAAGTTCTGAAAAGTAGTGGCAAAGTACTGAAAAGTCGTGGCAAAATCGTGGCAAAGTACTGAAAAGAGTGGTAAAGTGCTGCAAAGTCGTGGCAAAGAACTGAAAAGTGTAGCAAAGTACTGAAAAGTAGTGGCGAAGTGCTGAAAAGTCGTGGCAAAGTACTGAAAAGTGTGGCAAAGTACTGAAAAGTTGTGGCAAAGTGCTGAAAAGTGTGGCAAAGTGCTGCAAAGTCGTGGCAAAGTACTGAAAAGTGTGGCAAAGTACTGAAAAGTTGTGGCAAAGTGCTGAAAAGTGTGGCAAAAGTGCTGCAAAGTCGTGGTAAAGTGCTGAAAAGTGTGGCAAAGAACTGAAAAGTTGTGGCAAAGTGCTGAAAAGTGTGGCAAAGTACTGAAAAGTAGTGGCAGTGTGCTGAAAAGTCGTGGCAAAGTACTGAAAAGAGTGGCAAAGTAGTGAAAAGTTGTGGCAAAGTCGTGGCAAAGTACTGAAAAGTGTGGCAAAGTACTGAAAAGTTGTGGCGAAGTGCTGAAAATGTGGCAAAGTACTGAAAAGTTGTGGCAAAGTGCTGAAAAGTGTAGCAAAGTGCTGCAAAGTCGTGGCAAAGTAATGAAAAGTGTGGCAAAGTACTGAAAAGTTGTGGCAAAGTACTGAAAAGTGTGGCAAAGTACTGAAAAGTAGTGGCGAAGTGCTGAAAAGTCGTGGCAAAGTACTGAAAAGTGAGGCAAAGTACTGAAAAGTTGTGGCAAAGTCGTGGCAAAGTACTGAAAAGAGTGGCAAAGTACTGAAAAGTTGTGGCAAAGTCGTGGCAAAGTACTGAAAAGTGTGGCAAAGTACTGAAAAGTTGTGGCGAAGTGCTGAAAAGTCGTGGCAAAGTACTGAAAAGTGTGGCAAAGTACTGAAAAGTAGTGGCAAAGTGCTGAATAGTGTGGCAAAGTACTGAAGAGTTGTTGCAAAGTGCTGAAAAGTGTGGCAAAGTGCTGCAAAGTCGTGGCAAAGTACTGAAAGTGTGGCAAAGTACTGAAAAGTTGTGGCAAAGTACTGACAAGTGTAGCAAAGTACTGAAAAGTAGTGGCGAAGTGCTGAAAAGTCGTGGCAAAGTACTGAAAAGTGTGGCAAAGTACTGAAAAGTTGTGGCAAAGTGCTGAAAAGTGTGGCAAAGTGCTGCAAAGTCGTGGCAAAGTGCTGAAAAGTGTGGCAAAGGACTGAAAAGTTGTGGCAAAGTGCTGAAAAGTGTGGCAAAGTACTGAAAAGTAGTGGCGAAGTGCTGAAAAGTCGTGGCAAAGTACTGAAAAGTGTGGCAAAGTACTGAAAAGTTGTGGCAAAGTCGTGGCAAAGTACTGAAAAGAGTGGCAAAGTACTGAAAAGTTGTGGCAAAGTCGTGGCAAAGTACTGAAAAGTGAGGCAAGGTACTGAAAAGTTGTGGCAAAGTCGTGGCAAAGTACTGAAAAGAGTGGCAAAGTACTGAAAAGTTGTGGCAAAGTCGTGGCAAAGTACTGAAAAGTGTGGCAAAGTACTGAAATTTTGTGGCGAAGTGCTGAAAAGTCGTGGCAAAGTACTGAAAAGTGTGGCAAAGTACTGAAAAGTAGTGGCAAAGTGCTGAAAAGTGTGGCAAAGTACTGAAAAGTTGTGGCAAAGTGCTGAAAAGTGTGGCAAAGTACTGAAAAGTTGTGATAAAGTGCTGAAAAGTAGTGGCAAAGTACTGAAAAGTCGTGGCAAAGTACTGAAAAGTGTGGCAAAGTAAGGAAGAGTTGTGGCAAAGTCGTGGCAAAGTACTGAAAAGAGTGGCAAAGTGCTGCAAAGTCGTGGCAAAGTACTGAAAAGTTGTGGCAAAGTGTTGAAAAGTGTAGCAAAGTACTGAAAAGTAGTGGCGAAGTGCTGAAAAGTCGTGGCAAAGTACTGAAAAGTGTGGCAAAGTACTGAAAAGTTGTGGCAAAGTGCTGAAAAGTGTGGCAAAGTGCTGCAAAGTCGTGGCAAAGTGCTGAAAAGTGTGGCAAAGGACTGAAAAGTTGTGGCAAAGTGCTGAAAAGTGTGGCAAAGTACTGAAAAGTAGTGGCGAAGTGCTGAAAAGTCGTGGCAAAGTACTGAAAAGTGTGGCAAAGTACTGAAGAGTTGTGGTAAAGTCGTGGCAAAGTACTGAAAAGAGTGGCAAAGTGCTGCAAAGTCGTGGCAAAGAACTGAAAAGTGTGGCAAAGTACTGAAAAGTTGTTGCAAAGTGCTGAAAAGTGTGGCAAAGTGCTGCAAAGTCGTGGCAAAGTACTGAAAAGTGTGGCAAAGTGCTGAAAAGTGTGGCAAAGTACTGAAAAGTTGTGGCAAAGTTCTGAAAAGTAGTGGCAAAGTACTGAAAAGTCGTGGCAAAGTCGTGGCAAAGTACTGAAAAGAGTGGCAAAGTGCTGAAATTTTGTGGCGAAGTGCTGAAAAGTCGTGGCAAAGTACTGAAAAGTGTGGCAAAGTACTGAAAAGTAGTGGCAAAGTGCTGAAAAGTGTGGCAAAGTACTGAAAAGTTGTGGCAAAGTGCTGAAAAGTGTGGCAAAGTACTGAAAAGTTGTGGCAAAGTGCTGAAAAGTAGTGGCAAAGTACTGAAAAGTCGTGGCAAAGTACTGAAAAGTGTGGCAAAGTACTGAAGAGTTGTGGCAAAGTCGTGGCAAAGTACTGAAAAGAGTGGCAAAGTGCTGCAAAGTCGTGGCAAAGTACTGAAAAGTTGTGGCAAAGTGTTGAAAAGTGTAGCAAAGTACTGAAAAGTAGTGGCGAAGTGCTGAAAAGTCGTGGCAAAGTACTGAAAAGTGTGGCAAAGTACTGAAAAGTTGTGGCAAAGTGCTAAAAAGTGTGGCAAAGTGCTGCAAAGTCGTGGCAAAGTGCTGAAAAGTGTGGCAAAGGACTGAAAAGTTGTGGCAAAGTGCTGAAAAGTGTGGCAAAGTACTGAAAAGTAGTGGCGAAGTGCTGAAAAGTCGTGGCAAAGTACTGAAAAGTGTGGCAAAGTACTGAAGAGTTGTGGTAAAGTCGTGGCAAAGTACTGAAAAGAGTGGCAAAGTGCTGCAAAGTCCGTGGCAAAGAACTGAAAAGTGTGGCAAAGTACTGAAAAGTTGTTGCAAAGTGCTGAAAAGTGTGGCAAAGTGCTGCAAAGTCGTGGCAAAGTACTGAAAAGTGTGGCAAAGTGCTGAAAAGTGTGGCAAAGTACTGAAAAGTTGTGGCAAAGTTCTGAAAAGTAGTGGCAAAGTACTGAAAAGTCGTGGCAAAGTCGTGGCAAAGTACTGAAAAGAGTGGCAAAGTGCTGCAAAGTCGTGGCAAAGAACTGAAAAGTGTAGCAAAGTACTGAAAAGTAGTGGCGAAGTGCTGAAAAGTCGTGGCAAAGTACTGAAAAGTGTGGCAAAGTACTGAAAAGTTGTGGCAAAGTGCTGAAAAGTGTGGCAAAGTGCTGCAAAGTCGTGGCAAAGTACTGAAAAGTTTGGCAAAGTACTGAAAAGTTGTGGCAAAGTGCTGAAAAGTGTGGCAAAGTGCTGCAAAGTCGTGGTAAAGTGCTGAAAAGTGTGGCAAAGAACTGAAAAGTTGTGGCAAAGTGCTGAAAAGTGTGGCAAAGTACTAAAAAGTAGAGGCAGTGTGCTGAAAAGTCGTGGCAAAGTACTGAAAAGAGTGGCAAAGTAGTGAAAAGTTGTGGCAAAGTCGTGGCAAAGTACTGAAAAGTGTGGCAAAGTACTGAAAAGTTGTGGCGAAGTGCTGAAAATGTGGCAAAGTACTGAAAAGTTGTGGCAAAGTGCTGAAAAGTAGTGGCGAAGTGCTGAAAAGTCGTGGCAAAGTACTGAAAAGTGTGGCAAAGTACTGAAAAGTTGTGGCAAAGTGCTGAAAAGTGTGGCAAAGTGCTGCAAAGTCGTGGCAAAGTACTGAAAAGTGTGGCAAAGTACTGAAAAGTTGTGGCAAAGTGCTGAAAAGTGTGGCAAAGTGCTGCAAAGTCGTGGTAAAGTGCTGAAAAGTGTGGCAAAGAACTGAAAAGTTGTGGCAAAGTGCTGAAAAGTGTGGCAAAGTACTAAAAAGTAGTGGCAGTGTGCTGAAAAGTCGTGGCAAAGTACTGAAAAGAGTGGCAAAGTAGTGAAAAGTTGTGGCAAAGTCGTGGCAAAGTACTGAAAAGTGTGGCAAAGTACTGAAAAGTTGTGGCGAAGTGCTGAAAATGTGGCAAAGTACTGAAAAGTTGTGGCAAAGTGCTGAAAAGTGTGGCAAAGTGCTGCAAAGTCGTGGCAAAGTACTGAAAAGTGTGGCAAAGTACTGAAAAGTTGTGGCAAAGTACTGAAAAGTGTGGCAAAGTACTGAAAAGTGTGGCAAAGTACTGAAAAGTTGTGGCAAAGTCGTGGCAAAGTACTGAAAAGAGTGGCAAAGTACTGAAAAGTTGTGGCAAAGTCGTGGCAAAGTACTGAAAAGTGTGGCAAAGTACTGAAAAGTTGTGGCGAAGTGCTGAAAAGTCGTGGCAAAGTACTGAAAAGTGTGGCAAAGTACTGAAAAGTAGTGGCAAATTGCTGAAAAGTGTGGCAAAGTACTGAAGAGTTGTTGCAAAGTGCTGAAAAGTGTGGCAAAGTGCTGCAAAGTCGTGGCAAAGTACTGAAAAGTGTGGCAAAGTACTGAAAAGTTGTGGTAAAGTACTGAAAAGTGTAGCAAAGTACTGAAAAGTAGTGGCGAAGTGCTGAAAAGTCGTGGCAAAGTACTGAAAAGTGTGGCAAAGTACTGAAAAGTTGTGGCAAAGTGCTGAAAAGTGTGGCAAAGTGCTGCAAAGTCGTGGCAAAGTGCTGAAAAGTGTGGCAAAGGACTGAAAAGTTGTGGCAAAGTGCTGAAAAGTGTGGCAAAGTACTGAAAAGTAGTGGCGAAGTGCTGAAAAGTCGTGGCAAAGTACTGAAAAGTGTGGCAAAGTACTGAAAAGTTGTGGCAAAGTCGTGGCAAAGTACTGAAAAGAGTGGCAAAGTACTGAAAAGTTGTGGCAAAGTCGTGGCAAAGTACTGAAAAGTGAGGCAAAGTACTGAAAAGTTGTGGCAAAGTCGTGGCAAAGTACTGAAAAGAGTGGCAAAGTACTGAAAAGTTGTGGCAAAGTCGTGGCAAAGTACTGAAAAGTGTGGCAAAGTACTGAAATTTCGTGGCGAAGTGCTGAAAAGTCGTGGCAAAGTACTGAAAAGTGTGGCAAAGTACTGAAAAAGTAGTGGCAAAGTGCTGAAAAGTGTGGCAAAGTACTGAAAAGTTGTGGCAAAGTGCTGAAAAGTGTGGCAAAGTACTGAAAAGTGTGGCAAAGTACTGAAGAGTTGTGGCAAAGTCGTGGCAAAGTACTGAAAAGAGTGGCAAAGTGCTGCAAAGTCGTGGCAAAGTACTGAAAAGTTGTGGCAAAGTGTTGAAAAGTAGTGGCAAAGTACTGAAAAGTCGTGGCAAAGTACTGAAAAGTGTGGCAAAGTACTGAAGAGTTGTGGCAAAGTCGTGGCAAAGTACTGAAAAGTTGTGGCAAAGTGCTGAAAAGTAGTGGCAAAGTACTGAAAAGTCGTGGCAAAGTACTGAAAAGTGTGGCAAAGTACTGAAGAGTTGTGGCAAAGTCGTGGCAAAGTACTGAAAAGAGTGGCAAAGTGCTGCAAAGTCGTGGCAAAGTACTGAAAAGTTGTGGCAAAGTGTTGAAAAGTAGTGGCAAAGTACTGAAAAGTCGTGGCAAAGTACTGAAAAGTGTGGCAAAACTGAAGAGTTGTGGCAAAGTCGTGGCAAAGTACTGAAAAGAGTGGCAAAGTGCTGAAAAGTCGTGGCAAAGTACAGAAAAGTGTGGCAAAGTACTGAAAAGTTGTGGCAAAGTCGTGGCAAAGTACTGAAAAGAGTGGCAAAGTACTGAAAAGTTGTGGCAAAGTCGTGGCAAAGTACTGAAAAGTGTGGCAAAGTACTGAAAAGTTGTGGCGAAGTGCTGAAAAGTCGTGGCAAAGTACTGAAAAGTGTGGCAAAGTACTGAAAAGTTGTGGCAAAGTGCTGAAAAGTGTGGCAAAGTACTGAAAAGTTGTGGCAAAGTGCTGAAAAGTAGTGGCAAAGTACTGAAAAGTCGTGGCAAAGTACTGAAAAGTGTGGCAAAGTACTGAAGAGTTGTGGCAAAGTCGTGGCAAAGTACTGAAAAGAGTGGCAAAGTGCTGCAAAGTCGTGGCAAAGAACTGAAAAGTGAGGCAAAGTGTTGAAAAGTAGTGGCAAAGTACTGAAAAGTCGTGGCAAAGTACTGAAAAGTGTGGCAAAGTACTGAAGAGTTGTGGCAAAGTCGTGGCAAAGTACTGAAAAGAGTGGCAAAGTGCTGAAAAGTCGTGGCAAAGTACAGAAAAGTGTGGCAAAGTACTGAAAAGTTGTGGCAAAGTCGTGGCAAAGTACTGAAAAGAGTGGCAAAGTACTGAAAAGTTGTGGCAAAGTCGTGGCAAAGTACTGAAAAGTGTGGCAAAGTACTGAAAAGTTGTGGCGAAGTGCTGAAAAGTCGTGGCAAAGTACTGAAAAGTGTGGCAAAGTACTGAAAAGTTGTGGCAAAGTGCTGAAAAGTGTGGCAAAGTACTGAAAAGTTGTGGCAAAGTGCTGAAAAGTAGTGGCAAAGTACTGAAAAGTCGTGGCAAAGTACTGAAAAGTGTGGCAAAGTACTGAAGAGTTGTGGCAAAGTCGTGGCAAAGTACTGAAAAGAGTGGCAAAGTGCTGCAAAGTCGTGGCAAAGAACTGAAAAGTGAGGCAAAGTACTGAAAAGTTGTTGCAAAGTACTGAAAAGAGTGGCAAAGTACTGAAAAGTTGTGGCAAAGTCGTGGCAAAGTACTGAAAAGTTGTGGCAAAGTCGTGGCAAAGTACTGAAAAGTGTGGCAAAGTACTGAAAAGTTGTGGCGAAGTGCTGAAAAGTCGTGGCAAAGTACTGAAAAGTGTGGCAAAGTACTGAAAAGTAGTGGCAAAGTGCTGAAAAGTGTGGCAAAGTACTGAAGAGTTGTTGCAAAGTGCTGAAAAGTGTGGCAAAGTGCTGCAAAGTCGTGGCAAAGTACTGAAAAGTGTGGCAAAGTACTGAAAAGTTGTGGTAAAGTACTGAAAAGTGTAGCAAAGTACTGAAAAGTAGTGGCGAAGTGCTGAAAAGTCGTGGCAAAGTACTGAAAAGTGTGGCAAAGTACTGAAAAGTTGTGGCAAAGTGCTGAAAAGTGTGGCAAAGTGCTGCAAAGTCGTGGCAAAGTGCTGAAAAGTGTGGCAAAGGACTGAAAAGTTGTGGCAAAGTGCTGAAAAGTGTGGCAAAGTACTGAAAAGTAGTGGCGAAGTGCTGAAAAGTCGTGGCAAAGTACTGAAAAGTGTGGCAAAGTACTGAAAAGTTGTGGCAAAGTCGTGGCAAAGTACTGAAAAGAGTGGCAAAGTACTGAAAAGTTGTGGCAAAGTCGTGGCAAAGTACTGAAAAGTGAGGCAAAGTACTGAAAAGTTGTGGCAAAGTCGTGGCAAAGTACTGAAAAGAGTGGCAAAGTACTGAAAAGTTGTGGCAAAGTCGTGGCAAAGTACTGAAAAGTGTGGCAAAGTACTGAAATTTCGTGGCGAAGTGCTGAAAAGTCGTGGCAAAGTACTGAAAAGTGTGGCAAAGTACTGAAAAGTAGTGGCAAAGTGCTGAAAAGTGTGGCAAAGTACTGAAAAGTTGTGGCAAAGTGCTGAAAAGTGTGGCAAAGTACTGAAAAGTTGTGGCAAAGTGCTGAAAAGTAGTGGCAAAGTACTGAAAAGTCGTGGCAAAGTACTGAAAAGTGTGGCAAAGTACTGAAGAGTTGTGGCAAAGTCGTGGCAAAGTACTGAAAAGAGTGGCAAAGTGCTGCAAAGTCGTGGCAAAGTACTGAAAAGTTGTGGCAAAGTGTTGAAAAGTAGTGGCAAAGTACTGAAAAGTCGTGGCAAAGTACTGAAAAGTGTGGCAAAGTACTGAAGAGTTGTGGCAAAGTCGTGGCAAAGTACTGAAAAGAGTGGCAAAGTGCTGAAAAGTCGTGGCAAAGTACAGAAAAGTGTGGCAAAGTACTGAAAAGTTGTGGCAAAGTCGTGGCAAAGTACTGAAAAGAGTGGCAAAGTACTGAAAAGTTGTGGCAAAGTCGTGGCAAAGTACTGAAAAGTGTGGCAAAGTACTGAAAAGTTGTGGCGAAGTGCTGAAAAGTCGTGGCAAAGTACTGAAAAGTGTGGCAAAGTACTGAAAAGTTGTGGCAAAGTGCTGAAAAGTGTGGCAAAGTACTGAAAAGTTGTGGCAAAGTGCTGAAAAGTAGTGGCAAAGTACTGAAAAGTCGTGGCAAAGTACTGAAAAGTGTGGCAAAGTACTGAAGAGTTGTGGCAAAGTCGTGGCAAAGTACTGAAAAGAGTGGCAAAGTGCTGCAAAGTCGTGGCAAAGAACTGAAAAGTGAGGCAAAGTACTGAAAAGTTGTTGCAAAGTGCTGAAAAGTGTGGCAAAGTGCTGCAAAGTCGTGGCAAAGTACTGAAAAGTGTGGCAAAGTACTGAAAAGTTGTGGCAAAGTACTGAAAAGTGTAGCAAAGTACTGAAAAGTAGTGGCGAAGTGCTGAAAAGTCGTGGCAAAGTACTGAAAAGTGTGGCAAAGTACTGAAAAGTTGTGGCAAAGTCGTGGCAAAGTACTGAAAAGAGTGGCAAAGTACTGAAAAGTTGTGGCAAAGTCGTGGCAAAGTACTGAAAAGTGTGGCGAAGTGCTGAAAAGTCGTGGCAAAGTACTGAAAAGTGTGGCAAAGTACTGAAAAGTAGTGGCAAAGTGCTGAAAAGTGTGGCAAAGTACTGAAAAGTTGTGGCAAAGTGCTGAAAAGTGTGGCAAAGTACTGAAAAGTTGTGGCAAAGTGCTGAAAAGTAGTGGCAAAGGACTGAAAAGTCGTGGCAAAGTACTGAAAAGTGTGGCAAAGTACTGAAGAGTTGTGGCAAAGTCTTGGCAAAGTACTGAAAACAGTGGCAAAGTGCTGCAAAGTCGTGGCAAAGTACTGAAAAGTGTGGCAAAGTACTGAAAAGTTGTGGCAAAGTGCTGAAAAGTGTGGCAAAGTGCTGCAAAGTCGTGGCAAAGTGCTGAAAAGTGTGGCAAAGGACTGAAAAGTTGTGGCAAAGTGCTGAAAAGTGTGGCAAAGTACTGAAAAGTAGTGGCGAAGTGCAGAAAAGTGTGGCAAAGTACTGAAAAGTTGTGGCAAAGTCGTGGCAAAGTACTGAAAAGAGTGGCAAAGTACTGAAAAGTTGTGGCAAAGTCGTGGCAAAGTACTGAAAAGTGTGGCAAAGTACTGAAAAGTTGTGGCGAAGTGCTGAAAAGTCGTGGCAATGTACTGAAAAGTGTGGCAAAGTACTGAAAAGTTGTGGCAAAGTGCTGAAAAGTCGTGGCAAAGTCGTGGCAAAGTACTGAAAAGTGTGGCAAAGTACTGAAAAGTTTGGCAAAGTGCTGAAAAGTGTGGCAAAGTGCTGCAAAGTCGTGGCAAAGTACTGAAAAGTGTGGCAAAGTAAAGAAAAGTTGTGGCAAAGTGCTGAAAAGTGTGGCAAATACTGAAAAGTTGTGGCAAAGTGCTGAAAAGTAGTGGCAAAGTACTGAAAAGTCGTGGCAAAGTCGTGGCAAAGTACTGAAAAGTGTGGCAAAGTACTGAAAAGTTGTGGCAAAGTCGTGGCTAAGTACTGAAAAGAGTGGCAAAGTACTGAAAAGTTGTGGCAAAGTGCTGCAAAATCGTGGCAAAGTACTGAAAAGTGTGGCAAAGTACTGAAAAGTTGTGGCAAAGTGCTGAAAAGTGTGGCAAAGTACTGAAAATTTGTTGCAAAGTGCTGAAAAGTGTGGCAAAGTGCTGCAAAGTCGTGGCAAAGTACTGAAAAGTGTGGCAAAGTACTGAAAAGTTGTGGCAAAGTACTGAAAAGTGTAGCAAAGTACTGAAAAGTAGTGGCGAAGTGCTGAAAAGTCGTGGCAAAGTACTGAAAAGTGTGGCAAAGTACTGAAAAGTTGTGGCAAAGTCGTGGCAAAGTACTGAAAAGAGTGGCAAAGTACTGAAAAGTTGTGGCAAAGTCGTGGCAAAGTACTGAAAAGTGTGGCGAAGTGCTGAAAAGTCGTGGCAAAGTACTGAAAAGTGTGGCAAAGTACTGAAAAGTAGTGGCAAAGTGCTGAAAAGTGTTGCAAAGTACTGAAAAGTTGTGGCAAAGTGCTGAAAAGTGTGGCAAAGTACTGAAAAGTTTTAGCAAAGTGCTGAAAAGTAGTGGCAAAGTACTGAAAAGTCGTGGCAAAGTACTGAAAAGTGTGGCAAAGTACTGAAGAGTTGTGGCAAAGTCTTGGCAAAGTACTGAAAACAGTGGCAAAGTGCTGCAAAGTCGTGGCAAAGTACTGAAAAGTGTGGCAAAGTACTGAAAAGTTGTGGCAAAGTGCTGAAAAGTGTGGCAAAGTGCTGCAAAGTCGAGGCAAATGCTGAAAAGTGTGGCAAAGGACTGAAAAGTTGTGGCAAAGTGCTGAAAAGTGTGGCAAAGTACTGAAAAGTAGTGGCGAAGTGCTGAAAAGTCGTGGCAAAGTACTGAAAAGTGTGGCAAAGTACTGAAAAGTTGTGGCAAAGTCGTGGCAAAGTGCTGAAAAGTGTGGCAAAGTACTGAAAAGTAGTGGCGAAGTGCTGAAAAGTCGTGGCAAAGTACTGAAAAGAGTGGCAAAGTACTGAAAAGTTGTGGCAAAGTCGTGGCAAAGTACTGAAAAGTGTGGCAAAGTACTGAAAAGTTGTTTCGAAGTGCTGAAAAGTCGTGGCAATGTACTGAAAAGTGTGGCAAAGTACTGAAACGTTGTGGCAAAGTGCTGAAAAGTCGTGGCAAAGTCGTGGCAAAGTACTGAAAAGTGTGGCAAAGTACTGAAAAGTTTGGCAAAGTGCTGAAAAGTGTGGCAAAGTGCTGCAAAGTCGTGGCAAAGTACTGAAAAGTGTGGCAAAGTAAAGAAAAGTTGTGGCAAAGTGCTGAAAAGTGTGTCAAATACTGAAAAGTTGTGGCAAAGTGCTGAAAAGTAGTGGCAAAGTACTGAAAAGTCGTGGCAAAGTCGTGGCAAATACTGAAAAGTGTGGCAAAGTACTGAAAAGTTGTGGCAAAGTCGTGGCTAAGTACTGAAAAGAGTGGCAAAGTACTGAAAAGTTGTGGCAAAGTGCTGCAAAGTCGTGGCAAAGTACTGAAAAGTGTGGCAAAGTACTGAAAAGTTGTGGCAAAGTGCTGAAAAGTGTGGCAAAGTACTGAAAAGTTGTGGCAAAGTGCTGAAAAGTGTGGCAAAGTACTGAAAAGTTGTGGCAAAGTTCTGAAAAGTAGTGGCAAAGTACTGAAAAGTAGTGGCAAAGTGCTGAAAAGTGTTGCAAAGTACTGAAAAGTTGTGGCAAAGTGCTGAAAAGTGTGGCAAAGTACTGAAAAGTTTTAGCAAAGTGCTGAAAAGTAGTGGCAAAGTACTGAAAAGTGTGGCAAAGTACTGAAAAGTTGTGGCAAAGTACTGAAAAGTGTAGCAAAGTACTGAAAAGTAGTGGCGAAGTGCTGAAAAGTCGTGGCAAAGTACTGAAAAGTGTGGCAAAGTACTGAAAAGTTGTGGCAAAGTCGTGGCAAAGTACTGAAAAGAGTGGCAAAGTACTGAAAAGTTGTGGCAAAGTCGTGGCAAAGTACTGAAAAGTGTGGCGAAGTGCTGAAAAGTCGTGGCAAAGTACTGAAAAGTGTGGCAAAGTACTGAAAAGTAGTGGCAAAGTGCTGAAAAGTGTGGCAAAGTACTGAAAAGTTGTGGCAAAGTGCTGAAAAGTGTGGCAAAGTACTGAAAAGTTGTGGCAAAGTGCTGAAAAGTAGTGGCAAAGGACTGAAAAGTCGTGGCAAAGTACTGAAAAGTGTGGCAAAGTACTGAAGAGTTGTGGCAAAGTCTTGGCAAAGTACTGAAAACAGTGGCAAAGTGCTGCAAAGTCGTGGCAAAGTACTGAAAAGTGTGGCAAAGTACTGAAAAGTTGTGGCAAAGTGCTGAAAAGTGTGGCAAAGTGCTGCAAAGTCGTGGCAAAGTGCTGAAAAGTGTGGCAAAGGAATGAAAAGTTGTGGCAAAGTGCTGAAAAGTGTGGCAAAGTACTGAAAAGTAGTGGCGAAGTGCAGAAAAGTGTGGCAAAGTACTGAAAAGTTGTGGCAAAGTCGTGGCAAAGTACTGAAAAGAGTGGCAAAGTACTGAAAAGTTGTGGCAAAGTCGTGGCAAAGTACTGAAAAGTGTGGCAAAGTACTGAAAAGTTGTGGCGAAGTGCTGAAAAGTCGTGGCAATGTACTGAAAAGTGTGGCAAAGTACTGAAAAGTTGTGGCAAAGTGCTGAAAAGTCGTGGCAAAGTCGTGGCAAAGTACTGAAAAGTGTGGCAAAGTACTGAAAAGTTTGGCAAAGTGCTGAAAAGTGTGGCAAAGTGCTGCAAAGTCGTGGCAAAGTACTGAAAAGTGTGGCAAAGTAAAGAAAAGTTGTGGCAAAGTGCTGAAAAGTGTGGCAAATACTGAAAAGTTGTGGCAAAGTGCTGAAAAGTAGTGGCAAAGTACTGAAAAGTCGTGGCAAAGTCGTGGCAAAGTACTGAAAAGTGTGGCAAAGTACTGAAAAGTTGTGGCAAAGTCGTGGCTAAGTACTGAAAAGAGTGGCAAAGTACTGAAAAGTTGTGGCAAAGTGCTGCAAAATCGTGGCAAAGTACTGAAAAGTGTGGCAAAGTACTGAAAAGTTGTGGCAAAGTGCTGAAAAGTGTGGCAAAGTACTGAAAATTTGTTGCAAAGTGCTGAAAAGTGTGGCAAAGTGCTGCAAAGTCGTGGCAAAGTACTGAAAAGTGTGGCAAAGTACTGAAAAGTTGTGGCAAAGTACTGAAAAGTGTAGCAAAGTACTGAAAAGTAGTGGCGAAGTGCTGAAAAGTCGTGGCAAAGTACTGAAAAGTGTGGCAAAGTACTGAAAAGTTGTGGCAAAGTCGTGGCAAAGTACTGAAAAGAGTGGCAAAGTACTGAAAAGTTGTGGCAAAGTCGTGGCAAAGTACTGAAAAGTGTGGCGAAGTGCTGAAAAGTCGTGGCAAAGTACTGAAAAGTGTGGCAAAGTACTGAAAAGTAGTGGCAAAGTGCTGAAAAGTGTTGCAAAGTACTGAAAAGTTGTGGCAAAGTGCTGAAAAGTGTGGCAAAGTACTGAAAAGTTTTAGCAAAGTGCTGAAAAGTAGTGGCAAAGTACTGAAAAGTCGTGGCAAAGTACTGAAAAGTGTGGCAAAGTACTGAAGAGTTGTGGCAAAGTCTTGGCAAAGTACTGAAAACAGTGGCAAAGTGCTGCAAAGTCGTGGCAAAGTACTGAAAAGTGTGGCAAAGTACTGAAAAGTTGTGGCAAAGTGCTGAAAAGTGTGGCAAAGTGCTGCAAAGTCGAGGCAAATGCTGAAAAGTGTGGCAAAGGACTGAAAAGTTGTGGCAAAGTGCTGAAAAGTGTGGCAAAGTACTGAAAAGTAGTGGCGAAGTGCTGAAAAGTCGTGGCAAAGTACTGAAAAGTGTGGCAAAGTACTGAAAAGTTGTGGCAAAGTCGTGGCAAAGTGCTGAAAAGTGTGGCAAAGTACTGAAAAGTAGTGGCGAAGTGCTGAAAAGTCGTGGCAAAGTACTGAAAAGAGTGGCAAAGTACTGAAAAGTTGTGGCAAAGTCGTGGCAAAGTACTGAAAAGTGTGGCAAAGTACTGAAAAGTTGTTTCGAAGTGCTGAAAAGTCGTGGCAATGTACTGAAAAGTGTGGCAAAGTACTGAAACGTTGTGGCAAAGTGCTGAAAAGTCGTGGCAAAGTCGTGGCAAAGTACTGAAAAGTGTGGCAAAGTACTGAAAAGTTTGGCAAAGTGCTGAAAAGTGTGGCAAAGTGCTGCAAAGTCGTGGCAAAGTACTGAAAAGTGTGGCAAAGTAAAGAAAAGTTGTGGCAAAGTGCTGAAAAGTGTGTCAAATACTGAAAAGTTGTGGCAAAGTGCTGAAAAGTAGTGGCAAAGTACTGAAAAGTCGTGGCAAAGTCGTGGCAAAGTACTGAAAAGTGTGGCAAAGTACTGAAAAGTTGTGGCAAAGTCGTGGCTAAGTACTGAAAAGAGTGGCAAAGTACTGAAAAGTTGTGGCAAAGTGCTGCAAAGTCGTGGCAAAGTACTGAAAAGTGTGGCAAAGTACTGAAAAGTTGTGGCAAAGTGCTGAAAAGTGTGGCAAAGTACTGAAAAGTTGTGGCAAAGTGCTGAAAAGTGTGGCAAAGTACTGAAAAGTTGTGGCAAAGTTCTGAAAAGTAGTGGCAAAGTACTGAAAAGTAGTGGCAAAGTGCTGAAAAGTGTTGCAAAGTACTGAAAAGTTGTGGCAAAGTGCTGAAAAGTGTGGCAAAGTACTGAAAAGTTTTAGCAAAGTGCTGAAAAGTAGTGGCAAAGTACTGAAAAGTCGTGGCAAAGTACTGAAAAGTGTGGCAAAGTACTGAAGAGTTGTGGCAAAGTCTTGGCAAAGTACTGAAAACAGTGGCAAAGTGCTGCAAAGTCGTGGCAAAGTACTGAAAAGTGTGGCAAAGTACTGAAAAGTTGTGGCAAAGTGCTGAAAAGTGTGGCAAAGTGCTGCAAAGTCGAGGCAAATGCTGAAAAGTGTGGCAAAGGACTGAAAAGTTGTGGCAAAGTGCTGAAAAGTGTGGCAAAGTACTGAAAAGTAGTGGCGAAGTGCTGAAAAGTCGTGGCAAAGTACTGAAAAGTGTGGCAAAGTACTGAAAAGTTGTGGCAAAGTCGTGGCAAAGTACTGAAAAGAGTGGCAAAGTACTGAAAAGTTGTGGCAAAGTCGTGGCAAAGTACTGAAAAGTGTGGCAAAGTACTGAAAAGTTGTGGCGAAGTGCTGAAAAGTCGTGGCAATGTACTGAAAAGTCGTGGCAAAGTCGTGGCAAAGTACTGAAAAGTGTGGCAAAGGACTGAAAAGTTGTGGCAAAGTGCTGAAAAGTTGTGGCAAAGTGCTGAAAAGTCGTGGCAAAGTCGTGGCAAAGTACTGAAAAGTGTGGCAAAGGACTGAAAAGTTGTGGCAAAGTGCTGAAAAGTGTGGCAAAGTACTGAAAAGTAGTGGCGAAGTGCTGAAAAGTCGTGGCAAAGTACTGAAAAGAGTGGCAAAGTACTGAAAAGTTGTGGCAAAGTCGTGGCAAAGTACTGAAAAGTGTGGCAAAGTACTGAAAAGTTGTTTCGAAGTGCTGAAAAGTCGTGGCAATGTACTGAAAAGTGTGGCAAAGTACTGAAACGTTGTGGCAAAGTGCTGAAAAGTCGTGGCAAAGTCGTGGCAAAGTACTGAAAAGTGTGGAAAAGTACTGAAAAGTTTGGCAAAGTGCTGAAAAGTGTGGCAAAGTGCTGCAAAGTCGTGGCAAAGTACTGAAAAGTGTGGCAAAGTAAAGAAAAGTTGTGGCAAAGTGCTGAAAAGTGTGTCAAATACTGAAAAGTTGTGGCAAAGTGCTGAAAAGTAGTGGCAAAGTACTGAAAAGTCGTGGCAAAGTCGTGGCAAAGTACTGAAAAGTGTGGCAAAGTACTGAAAAGTTGTGGCAAAGTCGTGGCTAAGTACTGAAAAGAGTGGCAAAGTACTGAAAAGTTGTGGCAAAGTGCTGCAAAGTCGTGGCAAAGTACTGAAAAGTGTGGCAAAGTACTGAAAAGTTGTGGCAAAGTGCTGAAAAGTGTGGCAAAGTACTGAAAAGTTGTGGCAAAGTGCTGAAAAGTGTGGCAAAGTACTGAAAAGTTGTGGCAAAGTTCTGAAAAGTAGTGGCAAAGTACTGAAAAGTCGTGGCATGTGCTGAAAAGTGTGGCAAAGTACTGAAAAGTAGTGGCGAAGTGCTGAAAAGTCGTGGCAAAGTGCTGAAAAGTGTGGCAAAGTACTGAAAAGTTGTGGCAAAGTGCTGAAAAGTGTGGCAAAGTACTGAAAAGTGTGGCAAAGTACTGACGAGTTGTGGCACAGTCGTGGCAAAGTACTGAAAAGAGTGGCAAAGTGCTGCAAAGTCGTGGCAAAGAACTGAAAAGTGTGGCAAAGTACTGAAAAGTTGTGGCAAAGTGCTGAAAAGTGTGGCAAAGTGCTGCAAAGTCGTGGCAAAGTACTGAAAAGTGTGGCAAAGTACTGAAAAGTTGTGGCATGTGCTGAAAAGTGTGGCAAAGTACTGAAAAGTAGTGGCGAAGTGCTGAAAAGTCGTGGCAAAGTACTGAAAAGTGTGGCAAAGTACTGAAAAGTTGTGGCAAAGTCGTGCAAAGTACTGAAAAGAGTGGCAAAGTACTGAAAAGTTGTGGCAAAGTCGTGGCAAAGTACTGAAAAGTGTGGCAAAGTACTGAAAAGTTGTGGCGAAGTGCTGAAAAGTCGTGGCAAAGTACTGAAAAGTGTGGCAAAGTACTGAAAAGTAGTGGCAAAGTGCTGCAAAGTCGTGGCAAAGTACTGAAAAGTGTGGCAAAGTACTGAAAAGTTGTGGCAAAGTGCTGAAAAGTGTGGCAAAGTACTGAGAAGTTGTGGCAAAGTGCTGAAAAGTGTGGCAAAGTACTGAAAAGTTGTGGCAAAGTTCTGAAAAATAGTGGCAAAGTACTGAAAAGTCGTGGCAAAGTCGTGGCAAAGTAACGAAAAGTGTGACAAAGTACTGAAAAGTTGTGGCAAAGTGCTGAAAAGTCGTGGCAAAGTACTGAAAAGTGTGGCAAAGTACTGAAGAGTTGTGGCAAAGTCGTGGCAAAGTACTGAAAAGAGTGGCAAAGTGCTGCAAAGTCGTGGCAAAGAACTGAAAAGTATGGCAAAGTACTGAAAAGTTGTTGCAAAGTGCTGAAAAGTGTGGCAAAGTGCTGCAAAGTCGTGGCAAAGTACTGAAAAGTGTGGCAAAGTGCTGAAAAGTAGTGGCAAAGTACTGAAAAGTCGTGGCAAAGTACTGAAAAGTGTGGCAAAGTACTGAAGAGTTGTGGCAAAGTCGTGGCAAAGTACTGAAAAGAGTGGCAAAGTGCTGCAAAGTCGTGGCAAAGTACTGAAAAGTGTGGCAAAGTACTGAAAAGTTGTGGCAAAGTGCTGAAAAGTGTGGCAAAGTGCTGCAAAGTCGTGGTAAAGTGCTGAAAAGTGTGGCAAATGACTGAAAAGTTGTGGCAAAGTGCTGAAAAGTGTGGCAAAGTACTGAAAAGTAGTGGCAAAGTGCTGAAAAGTCGTGGCAAAGTACTGAAAAGAGTGGCAAAGTAGTGAAAAGTTGTGGCAAAGTCGTGGCAAAGTACTGAAAAGTGTGGCAAAGTACTGAAAAGTTGTGGCGAATCGCTGAAAAGTGTGGCAAAGTACTGAAAAGTTGTTGCAAAGTGCTGAAAAGTGTGGCAAAGTGCTGCAAAGTCGTGGCAAAGTACTGAAAAGTGTGGCAAAGTACTGAAAAGTTGTGGCAAAGTACTGAAAAGTGTGGCAAAGTACTGAAAAGTAGTGGCGAAGTGCTGAAAAGTCGTGGCAAAGTACTGAAAAGTGTGGCAAAGTACTGAAAAGTTGTGGCAAAGTCGTGGCAAAGTACTGAAAAGAGTGGCAAAGTACTGAAAAGTTGTGGCAAAGTCGTGGCAAAGTACTGAAAAGTGTGGCAAAGTACTGAAAAGTTGTGGCGAAGTGCTGAAAAGTCGTGGCAAAGTACTGAAAAGTGTGGCAAAGTACTGAAAAGTAGTGGCAAAGTGCTGAAAAGTGTGGCAAAGAACTGAAAAGTTGTGGCAAAGTACTGAAAAGTGTAGCAAAGTACTGAAAAGTAGTGGCGAAGTACTGAAAAGTAGTGGCGATGTGCTGAAAAGTCGTGGCAAAGTACTGAAAAGTGTGGCAAAGTACTGAAAAGTTGTGGCAAAGTGCTGAAAAGTGTGGCAAAGTGCTGAAAAGTTGTGGCAAAGTGCTGAAAAGTGTGGCAAAGTACTGAAAAGTAGTGGCGAAGTGCTGAAAAGTCGTGGCAAAGTACTGAAAAGTGTGGCAAAGTACTGAAAAGTTGTGGCAAAGTCGTGGCAAAGTACTGAAAAGAGTGGCAAAGTACTGAAAAGTTGTGGCAAAGTCGTGGCAAAGTACTGAAAAGTGAGGCAAAGTACTGAAAAGTTGTGGCAAAGTCGTGGCAAAGTAACTGAAAAGAGTGGCAAAGTACTGAAAAGTTGTGGCAAAGTCGTGGCAAAGTACTGAAAAGTGTGGCAAAGTACTGAAATTTTGTGGCGAAGTGCTGAAAAGTCGTGGCAAAGTACTGAAAAGAGTGGCAAAGTACTGAAAAGTTGTGGCAAAGTCGTGGCAAAGTACTGAAAAGTGAGGCAAAGTACTGAAAAGTTGTGGCAAAGTCGTGGCAAAGTACTGAAAAGAGTGGCAAAGTACTGAAAAGTTGTGGCAAAGTCGTGGCAAAGTATTGAAAAGTGTGGCAAAGTACTGAAATTTTGTGGCGAAGTGCTGAAAAGTCGTGGCAAAGTACTGAAAAGTGTGGCAAAGTACTGAAAAGTTGTGGCAAAGTCGTGGTAAAGTACTGAAAAGAGTGGCAAAGTACTGAAAAGTTGTGGCAAAGTCG
This sequence comes from Saccoglossus kowalevskii, assembly GCF_978046115.1. Lineage (NCBI taxonomy): Eukaryota > Metazoa > Hemichordata > Enteropneusta > Harrimaniidae > Saccoglossus > Saccoglossus kowalevskii. The sequence goes on along the minus strand of NW_028188619.1, from coordinate 4,065,009 downwards.
TGGCAAAGTACTGAAAAGTGAGGCAAAGTACTGAAAAGTTGTGGCAAAGTCGTGGCAAAGTACTGAAAAGAGTGGCACAGTACTGAAAAGTTGTGGCAAAGTCGTGGCAAAGTGCTGAAAAGTCGTGGCAAAGTACTGAAAAGTGTGGCGAAGTGCTGAAAAGTCGTGGCAAAGTACTGAAAAGTGTGGCAAAGTACTGAAAAGTTGTGGCAAAGTGCTGAAAAGTGTGGCAAGTACTGAAAAGTTGTGGCAAAGTGCTGAAAAGTAGTGGCAAAGTACTGAAAAGTCGTGGCAAAGAACTGAAAAGTGTGGCAAAGTACTGAAGAGTTGTGGCAAAGTCGTGGCAAAGTACTGAAAAGAGTGGCAAAGTGCTGCAAAGTCGTGGCAAAGTACTGAAAAGTTGTGGCAAAGTGTTGAAAAGTAGTGGCAAAGTACTGAAAAGTCGTGGCAAAGTACTGAAAAGTGTGGCAAAGTACTGAAGAGTTGTGGCAAAGTCGTGAAAAAGTACTGAAAAGAGTGGCAAAGTGCTGAAAAGTCGTGGCAAAGTACAGAAAAGTGTGGCAAAGTACTGAAAAGTTGTGGCAAAGTCGTGACAAAGTACTGAAAAGAGTGGCAAAGTACTGAAAAGTTGTGGCAAAGTCGTGGCAAAGTACTGAAAAGTGTGGCAAAGTACTGAAAAGTTGTGGCGAAGTGCTGAAAAGTCGTGGCAAAGTACTGAAAAGTGTGGCAAAGTACTGAAAAGTAGTGGCAAAGTGCTGAAAATTGTGGCAAAGTACTGAAAAGTTGTGGCAAAGTGCTGAAAAGTATGGCAAAGTACTGAAAAGTTGTGGCAAAGTGCTGAAAAGTAGTGGCAAAGTACTGAAAAGTCGTGGCAAAGTACTGAAAAGTGTGGCAAAGTACTGAACAGTAGTGGCGAAGTGCTGAAAAGTCGTGGCAAAGTACTGAAAAGTGTGGCAAAGTACTGAAAAGTTGTGGCAAAGTCGTGGCAAAGTACTGAAAAGTGTGGCAAAGTACTGAAAAGTTGTGGCAAAGTCGTGGCTAAGTACTGAAAAGAGTGGCAAAGTACTGAAAAGTTGTGGCAAAGTGCTGCAAAATCGTGGCAAAGTACTGAAAAGTGTGGCAAAGTACTGAAAAGTTGTGGCAAAGTGCTGAAAAGTGTGGCAAAGTACTGAAAATTTGTTGCAAAGTGCTGAAAAGTGTGGCAAAGTGCTGCAAAGTCGTGGCAAAGTACTGAAAAGTGTGGCAAAGTACTGAAAAGTTGTGGCAAAGTACTGAAAAGTGTAGCAAAGTACTGAAAAGTAGTGGCGAAGTGCTGAAAAGTCGTGGCAAAGTACTGAAAAGTGTGGCAAAGTACTGAAAAGTTGTGGGAAAGTCGTGGCAAAGTACTGAAAAGAGTGGCAAAGTACTGAAAAGTTGTGGCAAAGTCGTGGCAAAGTACTGAAAAGTGTGGCGAAGTGCTGAAAAGTCGTGGCAAAGTACTGAAAAGTGTGGCAAAGTACTGAAAAGTAGTGGCAAAGTGCTGAAAAGTGTGGCAAAGTACTGAAAAGTTGTGGCAAAGTGCTGAAAAGTGTGGCAAAGTACTGAAAAGTTTTGGCAAAGTGCTGAAAAGTAGTGGCAAAGTACTGAAAAGTCGTGGCAAAGTACTGAAAAGTGTGGCAAAGTACTGAAGAGTTGTGGCAAAGTCTTGGCAAAGTACTGAAAACAGTGGCAAAGTGCTTCAAAGTCGTGGCAAAGTAATGAAAAGTGTGGCAAAGTACTGAAAAGTTGTGGCAAAGTGCTGAAAAGTGTGGCAAAGTGCTGCAAAGTCGTGGCAAAGTGCTGAAAAGTGTGGCAAAGGACTGAAAAGTTGTGGCAAAGTGCTGAAAAGTGTGGCAAGTACTGAAAAGTAGTGGCGAAGTGCTGAAAAGTCGTGGCAAAGTACTGAAAAGTGTGGCAAAGTACTGAAAAGTTGTGGCAAAGTCGTGGCAAAGTACTGAAAAGAGTGGCAAAGTACTGAAAAGTTGTGGCAAAGTCGTGGCAAAGTACTGAAAAGTGTGGCAAAGTACTGAAAAGTTGTGGCGAAGTGCTGAAAAGTCGTGGCAATGTACTGAAAAGTCGTGGCAAAGTCGTGGCAAAGTACTGAAATGTGTGGCAAAGGACTGAAAAGTTGTGGCAAAGTGCTGAAAAGTTGTGGCAAAGTGCTGAAAAGTCGTGGCAAAGTCGTGGCAAAGTACTGAAAAGTGTGGCAAAGGACTGAAAAGTTGTGGCAAAGTGCTGAAAAGTGTGGCAAAGTACTGAAAAGTAGTGGCGAAGTGCTGAAAAGTCGTGGCAAAGTACTGAAAAGTGTGGCAAAGTACTGAAAAGTTGTGGCAAAGTCGTGGCAAAGTACTGAAAAGAGTGGCAAAGTACTGAAAAGTTGTGGCAAAGTCGTGGCAAAGTACTGAAAAGTGTGGCAAAGTACTGAAAAGTTGTGGCGAAGTGCTGAAAAGTCGTGGCAATGTACTGAAAAGTGTGGCAAAGTACTGAAAAGTTGTGGCAAAGTGCTGAAAAGTCGTGGCAAAGTCGTGGCAAAGTACTGAAAAGTGTGGCAAAGTACTGAAAAGTTGTGGCGAAGTGCTGAAAAGTCGTGGCAATGTACTGAAAAGTGTGGCAAAGTACTGAAAAGTTGTGGCAAAGTGCTGCAAAGTCGTGGCAAAGTACTGAACAGTGTGGCAAAGTACTGAAAAGTTGTGGCAAAGTGCTGAAAAGTGTGGCAAAGTACTGAAAAGTTGTGGCAAAGTGCTGAAAAGTGTGGCAAAGTACTGAAAAGTTGTGGCAAAGTTCTGAAAAGTAGTGGCAAAGTACTGAAAAGTCGTGGCAAAGTCGTGGCAAAGTACTGAAAAGTGTGATAAAGTACTGAAAAGTTGTGGCAAAGTGCTGAAAAGTGTGGCAAAGTACTGAAAAGTGTGGCAAACTACTGACGAGTTGTGGCACAGTCGTGGCAAAGTACTGAAAAAAGTGGCAAAGTGCTGCAAAGTCGTGGCAAAGAACTGAAAAGTGTGGCAAAGTACTGAAAAGTTGTGGCAAAGTGCTGAAAAGTGTGGCAAAGTGCTGCAAAGTCGTGGCAAAGTACTGAAAAGTGTGGCAAAGTACTGAAAAGTTGTGGCATGTGCTGAAAAGTGTGGCAAAGTACTGAAAAGTAGTGGCGAAGTGCTGAAAAGTCGTGGCAAAGTACTGAAAAGTTGTGGCAAAGTGTTGAAAAGTAGTGGCAAAGTACTGAAAAGTCGTGGCAAAGTACTGAAAAGTGTGGCAAAGTACTGAAGAGTTGTGGCAAAGTCGTGAAAAAGTACTGAAAAGAGTGGCAAAGTGCTGAAAAGTCGTGGCAAAGTACAGAAAAGTGTGGCAAAGTACTGAAAAGTTGTGGCAAAGTCGTGACAAAGTACTGAAAAGAGTGGCAAAGTACTGAAAAGTTGTGGCAAAGTCGTGGCAAAGTACTGAAAAGTGTGGCAAAGTACTGAAAAGTTGTGGCGAAGTGCTGAAAAGTCGTGGCAAAGTACTGAAAAGTGTGGCAAAGTACTGAAAAGTAGTGGCAAAGTGCTGAAAATTGTGGCAAAGTACTGAAAAGTTGTGGCAAAGTGCTGAAAAGTATGGCAAAGTACTGAAAAGTTGTGGCAAAGTGCTGAAAAGTAGTGGCAAAGTACTGAAAAGTCGTGGCAAAGTACTGAAAAGTGTGGCAAAGTACTGAACAGTAGTGGCGAAGTGCTGAAAAGTCGTGGCAAAGTACTGAAAAGTGTGGCAAAGTACTGAAAAGTTGTGGCAAAGTCGTGGCAAAGTACTGAAAAGTGTGGCAAAGTACTGAAAAGTTGTGGCAAAGTCGTGGCTAAGTACTGAAAAGAGTGGCAAAGTACTGAAAAGTTGTGGCAAAGTGCTGCAAAATCGTGGCAAAGTACTGAAAAGTGTGGCAAAGTACTGAAAAGTTGTGGCAAAGTGCTGAAAAGTGTGGCAAAGTACTGAAAATTTGTTGCAAAGTGCTGAAAAGTGTGGCAAAGTGCTGCAAAGTCGTGGCAAAGTACTGAAAAGTGTGGCAAAGTACTGAAAAGTTGTGGCAAAGTACTGAAAAGTGTAGCAAAGTACTGAAAAGTAGTGGCGAAGTGCTGAAAAGTCGTGGCAAAGTACTGAAAAGTGTGGCAAAGTACTGAAAAGTTGTGGGAAAGTCGTGGCAAAGTACTGAAAAGAGTGGCAAAGTACTGAACAGTTGTGGCAAAGTCGTGGCAAAGTACTGAAAAGTGTGGCGAAGTGCTGAAAAGTCGTGGCAAAGTACTGAAAAGTGTGGCAAAGTACTGAAAAGTAGTGGCAAAGTGCTGAAAAGTGTGGCAAAGTACTGAAAAGTTGTGGCAAAGTGCTGAAAAGTGTGGCAAAGTACTGAAAAGTTTTGGCAAAGTGCTGAAAAGTAGTGGCAAAGTACTGAAAAGTCGTGGCAAAGTACTGAAAAGTGTGGCAAAGTACTGAAGAGTTGTGGCAAAGTCTTGGCAAAGTACTGAAAACAGTGGCAAAGTGCTTCAAAGTCGTGGCAAAGTAATGAAAAGTGTGGCAAAGTACTGAAAAGTTGTGGCAAAGTGCTGAAAAGTGTGGCAAAGTGCTGCAAAGTCGTGGCAAAGTGCTGAAAAGTGTGGCAAAGGACTGAAAAGTTGTGGCAAAGTGCTGAAAAGTGTGGCAAGTACTGAAAAGTAGTGGCGAAGTGCTGAAAAGTCGTGGCAAAGTACTGAAAAGTGTGGCAAAGTACTGAAAAGTTGTGGCAAAGTCGTGGCAAAGTACTGAAAAGAGTGGCAAAGTACTGAAAAGTTGTGGCAAAGTCGTGGCAAAGTACTGAAAAGTGTGGCAAAGTACTGAAAAGTTGTGGCGAAGTGCTGAAAAGTCGTGGCAATGTACTGAAAAGTCGTGGCAAAGTCGTGGCAAAGTACTGAAATGTGTGGCAAAGGACTGAAAAGTTGTGGCAAAGTGCTGAAAAGTTGTGGCAAAGTGCTGAAAAGTCGTGGCAAAGTCGTGGCAAAGTACTGAAAAGTGTGGCAAAGGACTGAAAAGTTGTGGCAAAGTGCTGAAAAGTGTGGCAAAGTACTGAAAAGTAGTGGCGAAGTGCTGAAAAGTCGTGGCAAAGTACTGAAAAGTGTGGCAAAGTACTGAAAAGTTGTGGCAAAGTCGTGGCAAAGTACTGAAAAGAGTGGCAAAGTACTGAAAAGTTGTGGCAAAGTCGTGGCAAAGTACTGAAAAGTGTGGCAAAGTACTGAAAAGTTGTGGCGAAGTGCTGAAAAGTCGTGGCAATGTACTGAAAAGTGTGGCAAAGTACTGAAAAGTTGTGGCAAAGTGCTGAAAAGTCGTGGCAAAGTCGTGGCAAAGTACTGAAAAGTGTGGCAAAGTACTGAAAAGTTTGGCAAAGTGCTGAAAAGTGTGGCAAAGTGCTGCAAAGTCGTGGCAAAGTACTGAAAAGTGTGGCAAAGTAAAGAAAAGTTGTGGCAAAGTGCTGAAAAGTGTGGCAAATACTGAAAAGTTGTGGCAAAGTGCTGAAAAGTAGTGGCAAAGTACTGAAAAGTCGTGGCAAAGTCGTGGCAAAGTACTGAAAAGTGTGGCAAAGTACTGAAAAGTTGTGGCAAAGTCGTGGCTAAGTACTGAAAAGAGTGGCAAAGTACTGAAAAGTTGTGGCAAAGTGCTGCAAAGTCGTGGCAAAGTACTGAACAGTGTGGCAAAGTACTGAAAAGTTGTGGCAAAGTGCTGAAAAGTGTGGCAAAGTACTGAAAAGTTGTGGCAAAGTGCTGAAAAGTGTGGCAAAGTACTGAAAAGTTGTGGCAAAGTTCTGAAAAGTAGTGGCAAAGTACTGAAAAGTCGTGGCAAAGTCGTGGCAAAGTACTGAAAAGTGTGATAAAGTACTGAAAAGTTGTGGCAAAGTGCTGAAAAGTGTGGCAAAGTACTGAAAAGTGTGGCAAACTACTGACGAGTTGTGGCACAGTCGTGGCAAAGTACTGAAAAGAGTGGCAAAGTGCTGCAAAGTCGTGGCAAAGAACTGAAAAGTGTGGCAAAGTACTGAAAAGTTGTGGCAAAGTGCTGAAAAGTGTGGCAAAGTGCTGCAAAGTCGTGGCAAAGTACTGAAAAGTGTGGCAAAGTACTGAAAAGTTGTGGCATGTGCTGAAAAGTGTGGCAAAGTACTGAAAAGTAGTGGCGAAGTGCTGAAAAGTCGTGGCAAAGTACTGAAAAGTGTGGCAAAGTACTGAAAAGTTGTGGCAAAGTCGTGGCAAAGTACTGAAAAGAGTGGCAAAGTACTGAAAAGTTGTGGCAAAGTCGTGGCAAAGTACTGAAAAGTGTGGCAAAGTACTGAAAAGTTGTGGCGAAGTGCTGAAAAGTCGTGGCAAAGTACTGAAAAGTGTGGCAAAGTACTGAAAAGTAGTGGCAAAGTGCTGCAAAGTCGTGGCAAAGTACTGAAAAGTGTGGCAAAGTACTGAAAAGTTGTGGCAAAGTGCAGAAAGGTGTGGCAAAGTACTGAGAAGTTGTGGCAAAGTGCTGAAAAGTGTGGCAAAGTACTGAAAAGTTGTGGCAAAGTTCTGAAAAGTCGTGGCAATGTACTGAAAAGTCGTGGCAAAGTCGTGGCAAAGTACTGAAATGTGTGGCAAAGGACTGAAAAGTTGTGGCAAAGTGCTGAAAAGTTGTGGCAAAGTGCTGAAAAGTCGTGGCAAAGTCGTGGCAAAGTACTGAAAAGTGTGGCAAAGGACTGAAAAGTTGTGGCAAAGTGCTGAAAAGTGTGGCAAAGTACTGAAAAGTAGTGGCGAAGTGCTGAAAAGTCGTGGCAAAGTACTGAAAAGTGTGGCAAAGTACTGAAAAGTTGTGGCAAAGTCGTGGCAAAGTACTGAAAAGAGTGGCAAAGTACTGAAAAGTTGTGGCAAAGTCGTGGCAAAGTACTGAAAAGTGTGGCAAAGTACTGAAAAGTTGTGGCGAAGTGCTGAAAAGTCGTGGCAATGTACTGAAAAGTGTGGCAAAGTACTGAAAAGTTGTGGCAAAGTGCTGAAAAGTCGTGGCAAAGTCGTGGCAAAGTACTGAAAAGTGTGGCAAAGTACTGAAAAGTTGTGGCGAAGTGCTGAAAAGTCGTGGCAATGTACTGAAAAGTGTGGCAAAGTACTGAAAAGTTGTGGCAAAGTGCTGCAAAGTCGTGGCAAAGTACTGAACAGTGTGGCAAAGTACTGAAAAGTTGTGGCAAAGTGCTGAAAAGTGTGGCAAAGTACTGAAAAGTTGTGGCAAAGTGCTGAAAAGTGTGGCAAAGTACTGAAAAGTTGTGGCAAAGTTCTGAAAAGTAGTGGCAAAGTACTGAAAAGTCGTGGCAAAGTCGTGGCAAAGTACTGAAAAGTGTGATAAAGTACTGAAAAGTTGTGGCAAAGTGCTGAAAAGTGTGGCAAAGTACTGAAAAGTGTGGCAAACTACTGACGAGTTGTGGCACAGTCGTGGCAAAGTACTGAAAAAAGTGGCAAAGTGCTGCAAAGTCGTGGCAAAGAACTGAAAAGTGTGGCAAAGTACTGAAAAGTTGTGGCAAAGTGCTGAAAAGTGTGGCAAAGTGCTGCAAAGTCGTGGCAAAGTACTGAAAAGTGTGGCAAAGTACTGAAAAGTTGTGGCATGTGCTGAAAAGTGTGGCAAAGTACTGAAAAGTAGTGGCGAAGTGCTGAAAAGTCGTGGCAAAGTACTGAAAAGTTGTGGCAAAGTGTTGAAAAGTAGTGGCAAAGTACTGAAAAGTCGTGGCAAAGTACTGAAAAGTGTGGCAAAGTACTGAAGAGTTGTGGCAAAGTCGTGAAAAAGTACTGAAAAGAGTGGCAAAGTGCTGAAAAGTCGTGGCAAAGTACAGAAAAGTGTGGCAAAGTACTGAAAAGTTGTGGCAAAGTCGTGACAAAGTACTGAAAAGAGTGGCAAAGTACTGAAAAGTTGTGGCAAAGTCGTGGCAAAGTACTGAAAAGTGTGGCAAAGTACTGAAAAGTTGTGGCGAAGTGCTGAAAAGTCGTGGCAAAGTACTGAAAAGTGTGGCAAAGTACTGAAAAGTAGTGGCAAAGTGCTGAAAATTGTGGCAAAGTACTGAAAAGTTGTGGCAAAGTGCTGAAAAGTATGGCAAAGTACTGAAAAGTTGTGGCAAAGTGCTGAAAAGTAGTGGCAAAGTACTGAAAAGTCGTGGCAAAGTACTGAAAAGTGTGGCAAAGTACTGAACAGTAGTGGCGAAGTGCTGAAAAGTCGTGGCAAAGTACTGAAAAGTGTGGCAAAGTACTGAAAAGTTGTGGCAAAGTCGTGGCAAAGTACTGAAAAGTGTGGCAAAGTACTGAAAAGTTGTGGCAAAGTCGTGGCTAAGTACTGAAAAGAGTGGCAAAGTACTGAAAAGTTGTGGCAAAGTGCTGCAAAATCGTGGCAAAGTACTGAAAAGTGTGGCAAAGTACTGAAAAGTTGTGGCAAAGTGCTGAAAAGTGTGGCAAAGTACTGAAAATTTGTTGCAAAGTGCTGAAAAGTGTGGCAAAGTGCTGCAAAGTCGTGGCAAAGTACTGAAAAGTGTGGCAAAGTACTGAAAAGTTGTGGCAAAGTACTGAAAAGTGTAGCAAAGTACTGAAAAGTAGTGGCGAAGTGCTGAAAAGTCGTGGCAAAGTACTGAAAAGTGTGGCAAAGTACTGAAAAGTTGTGGGAAAGTCGTGGCAAAGTACTGAAAAGAGTGGCAAAGTACTGAACAGTTGTGGCAAAGTCGTGGCAAAGTACTGAAAAGTGTGGCGAAGTGCTGAAAAGTCGTGGCAAAGTACTGAAAAGTGTGGCAAAGTACTGAAAAGTAGTGGCAAAGTGCTGAAAAGTGTGGCAAAGTACTGAAAAGTTGTGGCAAAGTGCTGAAAAGTGTGGCAAAGTACTGAAAAGTTTTGGCAAAGTGCTGAAAAGTAGTGGCAAAGTACTGAAAAGTCGTGGCAAAGTACTGAAAAGTGTGGCAAAGTACTGAAGAGTTGTGGCAAAGTCTTGGCAAAGTACTGAAAACAGTGGCAAAGTGCTTCAAAGTCGTGGCAAAGTAATGAAAAGTGTGGCAAAGTACTGAAAAGTTGTGGCAAAGTGCTGAAAAGTGTGGCAAAGTGCTGCAAAGTCGTGGCAAAGTGCTGAAAAGTGTGGCAAAGGACTGAAAAGTTGTGGCAAAGTGCTGAAAAGTGTGGCAAGTACTGAAAAGTAGTGGCGAAGTGCTGAAAAGTCGTGGCAAAGTACTGAAAAGTGTGGCAAAGTACTGAAAAGTTGTGGCAAAGTCGTGGCAAAGTACTGAAAAGAGTGGCAAAGTACTGAAAAGTTGTGGCAAAGTCGTGGCAAAGTACTGAAAAGTGTGGCAAAGTACTGAAAAGTTGTGGCGAAGTGCTGAAAAGTCGTGGCAATGTACTGAAAAGTCGTGGCAAAGTCGTGGCAAAGTACTGAAATGTGTGGCAAAGGACTGAAAAGTTGTGGCAAAGTGCTGAAAAGTTGTGGCAAAGTGCTGAAAAGTCGTGGCAAAGTCGTGGCAAAGTACTGAAAAGTGTGGCAAAGGACTGAAAAGTTGTGGCAAAGTGCTGAAAAGTGTGGCAAAGTACTGAAAAGTAGTGGCGAAGTGCTGAAAAGTCGTGGCAAAGTACTGAAAAGTGTGGCAAAGTACTGAAAAGTTGTGGCAAAGTCGTGGCAAAGTACTGAAAAGAGTGGCAAAGTACTGAAAAGTTGTGGCAAAGTCGTGGCAAAGTACTGAAAAGTGTGGCAAAGTACTGAAAAGTTGTGGCGAAGTGCTGAAAAGTCGTGGCAATGTACTGAAAAGTGTGGCAAAGTACTGAAAAGTTGTGGCAAAGTGCTGAAAAGTCGTGGCAAAGTCGTGGCAAAGTACTGAAAAGTGTGGCAAAGTACTGAAAAGTTTGGCAAAGTGCTGAAAAGTGTGGCAAAGTGCTGCAAAGTCGTGGCAAAGTACTGAAAAGTGTGGCAAAGTAAAGAAAAGTTGTGGCAAAGTGCTGAAAAGTGTGGCAAATACTGAAAAGTTGTGGCAAAGTGCTGAAAAGTAGTGGCAAAGTACTGAAAAGTCGTGGCAAAGTCGTGGCAAAGTACTGAAAAGTGTGGCAAAGTACTGAAAAGTTGTGGCAAAGTCGTGGCTAAGTACTGAAAAGAGTGGCAAAGTACTGAAAAGTTGTGGCAAAGTGCTGCAAAGTCGTGGCTAAGTACTGAACAGTGTGGCAAAGTACTGAAAAGTTGTGGCAAAGTGCTGAAAAGTGTGGCAAAGTACTGAAAAGTTGTGGCAAAGTGCTGAAAAGTGTGGCAAAGTACTGAAAAGTTGTGGCAAAGTTCTGAAAAGTAGTGGCAAAGTACTGAAAAGTCGTGGCAAAGTCGTGGCAAAGTACTGAAAAGTGTGATAAAGTACTGAAAAGTTGTGGCAAAGTGCTGAAAAGTGTGGCAAAGTACTGAAAAGTGTGGCAAACTACTGACGAGTTGTGGCACAGTCGTGGCAAAGTACTGAAAAGAGTGGCAAAGTGCTGCAAAGTCGTGGCAAAGAACTGAAAAGTGTGGCAAAGTACTGAAAAGTTGTGGCAAAGTGCTGAAAAGTGTGGCAAAGTGCTGCAAAGTCGTGGCAAAGTACTGAAAAGTGTGGCAAAGTACTGAAAAGTTGTGGCATGTGCTGAAAAGTGTGGCAAAGTACTGAAAAGTAGTGGCGAAGTGCTGAAAAGTCGTGGCAAAGTACTGAAAAGTGTGGCAAAGTACTGAAAAGTTGTGGCAAAGTCGTGGCAAAGTACTGAAAAGAGTGGCAAAGTACTGAAAAGTTGTGGCAAAGTCGTGGCAAAGTACTGAAAAGTGTGGCAAAGTACTGAAAAGTTGTGGCGAAGTGCTGAAAAGTCGTGGCAAAGTACTGAAAAGTGTGGCAAAGTACTGAAAAGTAGTGGCAAAGTGCTGCAAAGTCGTGGCAAAGTACTGAAAAGTGTGGCAAAGTACTGAAAAGTTGTGGCAAAGTGCAGAAAGGTGTGGCAAAGTACTGAGAAGTTGTGGCAAAGTGCTGAAAAGTGTGGCAAAGTACTGAAAAGTTGTGGCAAAGTTCTGAAAAATAGTGGCAAAGTACTGAAAAGTCGTGGCAAAGTCGTGGCAAAGTAACGAAAAGTGTGACAAAGTACTGAAAAGTTGTGGCAAAGTGCTGAAAGTCTTGGCAAAGTACTGAAAAGTGTGGCAAAGTACTGAAGAGTTGTGGCAAAGTCGTGGCAAAGTACTGAAAAGAGTGGCAAAGTGCTGTAAAGTCGTGGCAAAGAACTGAAAAGTGTGGCAAAGTACTGAAAAGTTGTTGCAAAGTGCTGAAAAGTGTGGCAAAGTGCTGCAAAGTCGTGGCAAAGTACTGAAAAGTGTGGCAAAGTGCTGAAAAGTAGTGGCAAAGTACTGAAAAGTCGTGGCAAAGTACTGAAAAGTGTGGCAAAGTACTGAAGAGTTGTGGCAAAGTCGTGGCAAAGTACTGAAAAGAGTGGCAAAGTGCTGCAAAGTCGTGGCAAAGTACTGAAAAGTGTGGCAAAGTACTGAAAAGTTGTGGCAAAGTGCTGAAAAGTGTGGCAAAGTGCTGCAAAGTCGTGGTAAAGTGCTCAAAAGTGTGGCAAAGGACTGAAAAGTTGTGGCAAAGTGCTGAAAAGTGTGGCAAAGTACTGAAAAGTAGTGGCAAAGTGCTGAAAATTCGTGGCAAAGTACTGAAAAGAGTGGCAAAGTAGTGAAAAGTTGTGGCAAAGTCGTGGCAAAGTACTGAAAAGTGTGGCAAAGTACTGAAAAGTTGTGGCGAAGTGCTGAAAAGTGTGGCAAAGTACTGAAAAGTTGTTGCAAAGTGCTGAAAAGTGTGACAAAGTGCTGCAAAGTCGTGGCAAAGTACTGAAAAGTGTGGCAAAGTACTGAAAAGTTGTGGCAAAGTACTGAAAAGTGTGGCAAAGTACTGAAAAGTAGTGGCGAAGTGCTGAAAAGTCATGGCAAAGTACTGAAAAGTGTGGCAAAGTACTGAAAAGTTGTGGCAAAGTCGTGGCAAAGTACTGAAAAGAGTGGCAAAGTACTGAAAAGTTGTGGCAAAGTCGTGGCAAAGTACTGAAAAGTGTGGCAAAGTACTGAAAAGTTGTGGCGAAGTGCTGAAAAGTCGTGGCAAAGTACTGAAAAGTGTGGCAAAGTACTGAAAAGTAGTGGCAAAGTGCTGAAAAGTATGGCAAAGAACTGAAAAGTTGTGGCAAAGTACTGAAAAGTGTAGCAAAGTACTGAAAAGTAGTGGCGAAGTACTGAAAAGTAGTGGCGAAGTGCTGAAAAGTCGTGGCAAAGTACTGAAAAGTGTGGCAAAGTACTGAAAAGTTGTGGCAAAGTGCTGAAAAGTGTGGCAAAGTGCTGCAAAGTCGTGGCAAAGTGCTGAAAAGTGTGGCAAAGAACTGAAAAGTTGTGGCAAGGTGCTGAAAAGTGTGGCAAAGTACTGAAAAGTAGTGGCGAAGTGCTGAAAAGTCGTGGCAAAGTACTGAAAAGTGTGGCAAAGTACTGAAAAGTTGTGGCAAAGTCGTGGCAAAGTACTGAAAAGAGTGGCAAAGTACTGAAAAGTTGTGGCAAAGTCGTGGCAAAGTACTGAAAAGTGTGGCAAAGTACTGAAAAGTTGTTTCGAAGTGCTGAAAAGTCGTGGCAATGTACTGAAAAGTGTGGCAAAGTACTGAAAAGTTGTGGCAAAGTGCTGAAAAGTCGTGGCAAAGTCGTGGCAAAGTACTGAAAAGTGTGGCAAAGTACTGAAAAGTTTGGCAAAGTGCTGAAAAGCGTGGCAAAGTGCTGCAAAGTCGTGGCAAAGTACTGAAAAGTGTGGCAAAGTAAAGAAAAGTTGTGGCAAAGTGCTGAAAAGTGTGGCAAATACTGAAAAGTTGTGGCAAAGTGCTGAAAAGTAGTGGCAAAGTACTGAAAAGTCGTGGCAAAGTCGTGGCAAAGTACTGAAAAGTGTGGCAAAGTACTGAAAAGTTGTGGCAAAGTCGTGGCTAAGTACTGAAAAGAGTGGCAAAGTACTGAAAAGTTGTGGCAAAGTGCTGCAAAGTCGTGGCAAATTACTGAAAAGTGTGGCAAAGTACTGAAAAGTTGTGGCAAAGTGCTGAAAAGTGTGGCAAACACTGAAAAGTTGTGGCAAAGTGCTGAAAAGTGTGGCAAAGTACTGAAAAGTTGTGGCAAAGTTCTGAAAAGTAGTGGCAAAGTACTGAAAAGTCGTGGCAAAGTCGTGGCAAAGTACTGAAAAGTGTGATAAAGTACTGAAAAGTTGTGGCAAAGTGCTGAAAAGTGTGGCAAAGTACTGAAAAGTGTGGCAAAGTACTGACGAGTTGTGGCACAGTCGTGGCAAAGTACTGAAAAGAGTGGCAAAGTGCTGCAAAGTCGTGGCAAAGAACTGAAAAGTGTGGCAAAGTACTGAAAAGTTGTGGCAAAGTGCTGAAAAGTGTGGCAAAGTGCTGCAAAGTCGTGGCAAAGTACTGAAAAGTGTGGCAAAGTACTGAAAAGTTGTGGCATGTGCTGAAAAGTGTGGCAAAGTACTGAAAAGTAGTGGCGAAGTGCTGAAAAGTCGTGGCAAAGTACTGAAAAGTGTGGCAAAGTACTGAAAAGTTGTGGCAAAGTCGTGGCAAAGTACTGAAAAGAGTGGCAAAGTACTGAAAAGTTGTGGCAAAGTCGTGGCAAAGTACTGAAAAGTGTGGCAAAGTACTGAAAAGTTGTGGCGAAGTGCTGAAAAGTCGTGGCAAAGTACTGAAAAGTGTGGCAAAGTACTGAAAAGTAGTGGCAAAGTGCTGCAAAGTCGTGGCAAAGTACTGAAAAGTGTGGCAAAGTACTGAAAAGTTGTGGCAAAGTGCTGAAAAGTGTGGCAAAGTACTGAGAAGTTGTGGCAAAGTGCTGAAAAGTGTGGCAAAGTTCTGAAAAATAGTGGCAAAGTACTGAAAAGTCGTGGCAAAGTCGTGGCAAAGTAACGAAAAGTGTGACAAAGTACTGAAAAGTTGTGGCAAAGTGCTGAAAGTCTTGGCAAAGTACTGAAAAGTGTGGCAAAGTACTGAAGAGTTGTGGCAAAGTCGTGGCAAAGTACTGAAAAGAGTGGCAAAGTGCTGTAAAGTCGTGGCAAAGAACTGAAAAGTGTGGCAAAGTACTGAAAAGTTGTTGCAAAGTGCTGAAAAGTGTGGCAAAGTGCTGCAAAGTCGTGGCAAAGTACTGAAAAGTGTGGCAAAGTGCTGAAAAGTAGTGGCAAAGTACTGAAAAGTCGTGGCAAAGTACTGAAAAGTGTGGCAAAGTACTGAAGAGTTGTGGCAAAGTCGTGGCAAAGTACTGAAAAGAGTGGCAAAGTGCTGCAAAGTCGTGGCAAAGTACTGAAAAGTGTGGCAAAGTACTGAAAAGTTGTGGCAAAGTGCTGAAAAGTGTGGCAAAGTGCTGCAAAGTCGTGGTAAAGTGCTGCAAAGTCGTGGCAAAGTACTGAAAAGTGTGGCAAAGTACTGAAAAGTTGTGGCATGTGCTGAAAAGTGTGGCAAAGTACTGAAAAGTAGTGGCGAAGTGCTGAAAAGTCGTGGCAAAGTACTGAAAAGTGTGGCAAAGTACTGAAAAGTTGTGGCAAAGTCGTGGCAAAGTACTGAAAAGAGTGGCAAAGTACTGAAAAGTTGTGGCAAAGTCGTGGCAAAGTACTGAAAAGTGTGGCAAAGTACTGAAAAGTTGTGGCGAAGTGCTGAAAAGTCGTGGCAAAGTACTGAAAAGTGTGGCAAAGTACTGAAAAGTAGTGGCAAAGTGCTGCAAAGTCGTGGCAAAGTACTGAAAAGTGTGGCAAAGTACTGAAAAGTTGTGGCAAAGTGCTGAAAAGTGTGGCAAAGTACTGAGAAGTTGTGGCAAAGTGCTGAAAAGTGTGGCAAAGTTCTGAAAAATAGTGGCAAAGTACTGAAAAGTCGTGGCAAAGTCGTGGCAAAGTAACGAAAAGTGTGACAAAGTACTGAAAAGTTGTGGCAAAGTGCTGAAAGTCTTGGCAAAGTACTGAAAAGTGTGGCAAAGTACTGAAGAGTTGTGGCAAAGTCGTGGCAAAGTACTGAAAAGAGTGGCAAAGTGCTGTAAAGTCGTGGCAAAGAACTGAAAAGTGTGGCAAAGTACTGAAAAGTTGTTGCAAAGTGCTGAAAAGTGTGGCAAAGTGCTGCAAAGTCGTGGCAAAGTACTGAAAAGTGTGGCAAAGTGCTGAAAAGTAGTGGCAAAGTACTGAAAAGTCGTGGCAAAGTACTGAAAAGTGTGGCAAAGTACTGAAGAGTTGTGGCAAAGTCGTGGCAAAGTACTGAAAAGAGTGGCAAAGTGCTGCAAAGTCGTGGCAAAGTACTGAAAAGTGTGGCAAAGTACTGAAAAGTTGTGGCAAAGTGCTGAAAAGTGTGGCAAAGTGCTGCAAAGTCGTGGTAAAGTGCTGAAAAGTGTGGCAAAGGACTGAAAAGTTGTGGCAAAGTGCTGAAAAGTGTGGCAAAGTACTGAAAAGTAGTGGCAAAGTGCTGAAAATTCGTGGCAAAGTACTGAAAAGAGTGGCAAAGTAGTGAAAAGTTGTGGCAAAGTCGTGGCAAAGTACTGAAAAGTGTGGCAAAGTACTGAAAAGTTGTGGCGAAGTGCTGAAAAGTGTG
>NW_028188619.1:3985024-4049331 GCF_978046115.1 Saccoglossus kowalevskii | reverse complement strand
TGAAAAGTTGTGGCAAAGTGGTGGCAATGCACTGAAAAGTGTGGCAATGTACTGAAAAGTTGTGGCAAAGTGCTGAAAAGTAGTGGCAAAGTACTGAGAAGTGTGTCAAAGTACAGAAAAAGTTGTTGCAAAGTAGTGGCAAAGCACTGAAATGTGTGGCAAAGTACTGAAAAATTGTGGCAAAGTCGTGGCAAAGCACTGGAATGTGTGGCAAAGTACTGAAAAGTTGTGGCGAAGTGCTGAAAAGTGTGGCAAAGTACTGAAAAGTTGTTGCAAAGTGCTGAAAAGTGTGGCAAAGTGCTGCAAAGTCGTGGCAAAGTACTGAAAAGTGTGGCGAAGTACTGAAAAGTTGTGGCAAAGTACTGAAAAGTGAGGCAAAGTACTGAAAAGTAGTGGCGAGGTGCTGAAAAGTCATGGCAAAGTACTGAAAAGTGTGGCAAAGTACTGAAAAGTAGTGGCAAAGTCGTGGCAAAGTACTGAAAAGTGTGGCAAAGTACTGAAAAGTTGTGGCAAAGTGCTGAAAAGTCGTGGCAAAGTACTGAAAAGTGTGGCAAAGTGCTGAAAAGTAGTGGCAAAGTACTGAAAAGTGTGGCAAAGTACTGAAATTTTGTGGCGAAGTGCTGAAAAGTCGTGGCAAAGTACTGAAAAGTGTGGCAAAGTACTGAAAAGTAGTGGCAAAGTGCTGAAAAGTGTGGCAAAGTACTGAAAAGTGTGTCAAAGTACTGAACAGTTGTGGCAAAGTCTTGGCAAAGTACTGAAAAGTGTGGTAAAGTACTGAAAAGTTGTGGCAAAGTCGTGGCAAAGTACTGAAAAGTGTGGCAAAGTACTGAAAAGTTGTGGCGAAGTGCTGAAAAGTCGTGGCAAATACTGAAAAGTGTGGCAAAGTACTGAAAAGTTGTGGCAAAGTCGTGGCAAAGTACTGAAAAGAGTGGCAAAGTGCTGCAAAGTCGTGGCAAAGTACTGAAAAGTGTGGCAAAGTACTGAAAAGTTGTGGCAAAGTGCTGAAAAGTGTGGCAAAGTACTGAAAAGCAGTGGCAAAGTACTGAAAAGTGTGGCAAAGTACTGAACAGTTGTGGCAAAGTCTTGGCAAAGAACTGAAAAGTGTGGTAAAGTACTGAAAAGTTGTGGCAAAGTCGTGGCAAAGTACTGAAAAGTGTGGCAATGTACTGAAAAGTTGTGGCGAAGTGCTGAAAAGTCGTGGCAAAGTACTGAAAAGTGTGGCAAAATACTGAAAAGTTGTGGCAAAGTCGTGGCAAAGTACTGAAAAGAGTGGCAAAGTGCTGCAAAGTCGTGGCAAAGTACTGAAAAGTGTGGCTAAGTGCTGAAAAGTTGTGGCAAAGTGCTGAAAAGTGTGGCAAAGTACTGAAAATTTGTGGCAAAGTGCTGAAAAGTGTGGCAAAGTACTGAAAAGTCGTGGCAAAGTCGTGGCAAAGTACTGAAAAGTGTGGCAAAGTGCTGCAAAGTCGTGGCAAAGTACTGAAAAGTGTGGCAAAGTACTGAAAAGTTTGGCAAAGTACTGAAAAGTTGTGGCAAAGTGCTGAAAAGTAGTGGCAAAGTACTGAAAAGTCGTGGCAAAGTCGTGGCAAAGTACTGAAAAGTGTGGCAAAGTAGTGAAAAGTTGTGGCGAAGTGCTGAAAAGTCGTGGCAAAGTACTGAAAAGTGTGGCAAAGTACTGAAGAGTTGTGGCAAAGTCGTGGCAAAGTACTGAAGAGAGTGGCAAAGTGCTGCAAAGTCGTGGCAAAGTACTGAAAAGTGTGGCAAAGTACTGAAAAGTTGTGGCAAGGTGCTGAAAAGTGTGGCAAAGTACTGAAAAGTTGTGGCAAAGTTCTGAAAAGTGTGGCAAAGTGCTGCAAAGTCGTGGCAAAGTACTGAAAAGTGTGGCAAAGTACTGAAAAGTTGTGGCAAAGTGCTGAAAAGTGTGGCAAAGTACTGAAAAGTTGTGGCGAAGTTCTGAAAATTCGTGGCAAAGTACTGAAAAGTGTGGCAAAGTACTGAAAAGTTGTGGCAAAGTCGTGGCAAAGTACTGAAAAGAGTGGCAAAGTACTGAAAAGTTGTGGCAAGGTCGTGGCAAAGTACTGAAAAGTGTGGCAAAGTACTGAAAAGTTGGGGCGAAGTGCTGAAAAGTAGTGGCAAAGTGCTGAAAAGTGTGGCAAAGTACTGAAAAGTCGTGGTAAAGTACTGAAAAGTGTGGCAAAGTACTGAAAAGTTGTGGCAAAGTACTGAAAAGTGTGGCAAAGTACTGAAAAGTAGTGGCAAATCGTGGCAAAGTAGTGAAAAGTGTGGCAAAGTACTGAAAAGTTGTGGCAAAGTGCTGAAAAGTCGTGGCAAAGTCTTGAAAAGTGTGTTAAAGTGCTGAAAGGTAGTGGCAAAGTACTGAAAAGTGTGGCAAAGTACTGAAAAGTTGTGGCAAAGAACTGAAAAGTGTGGCAAAGTACTGAAAAGTTGTTGCAAAGTGCTGAAAAGTGTGGCAAAGTGCTGCAAAGTCGTGGCAAAGTACTGAAAAGTGTGGGCAAAGTACTGAAAAGTTGTGGCAAAGTACTGAAAAGTGTAGCAAAGTACTGAAAAGTAGTGGCGAAGTGCTGAAAAGTCGTGGCAAAGTACTGAAAAGTGTGGCAAAGTACTGAAAAGTTGTGGCAAAGTGCTGAAAAGTGTGGCAAAGTGCTGCAAAGTCGTGGCAAAGTGCTGAAAAGTGTGGCAAAGGACTGAAAAGTTGTGGCAAAGTGCTGAAAAGTGTGGCAAAGTACTGAAAAGTAGTGGCGAAGTGCTGAAAAGTGTGGCAAAGTACTGAAAAGTGTGGCAAAGTACTGAAAAGTTGTGGCAAAGTCGTGGCAAAGTACTGAAAAGAGTGGCAAAGTACTGAAAAGTTGTGGCAAAGTCGTGGCAAAGTACTGAAAAGTGTGGCAAAGTACTGAAAAGTGTGGCAAAGTACTGAAAAGTAGTGGCAAATCGTGGCAAAGTAGTGAAAAGTGTGGCAAAGTACTGAAAAGTTGTGGCAAAGTGCTGAAAAGTCGTGGCAAAGTCTTGAAAAGTGTGTTAAAGTGCTGAAAGGTAGTGGCAAAGTACTGAAAAGTGTGGCAAAGTACTGAAAAGTAGTGGCGAAGTGCAGAAAAGTGTGGCAAAGTACTGAAAAGTTGTGGCAAAGTCGTGGCAAAGTACTGAAAAGTGTGGCAAAGTACTGAAAAGTTGTGGCAAAGTCGTGGCAAAGTACTGAAAAGTGTGGCAAAGTACTGAAAAGTTGTGGCGAAGTGCTGAAAAGTCGTGGCAAAATACTGAAAAGTGTGGCAAAGTACTGAAAAGTAGTGGCAAATAGCTGAAAAGTGTGGCAAAGTACTGAAAAGTTGTGGCAAAGTGCTGAAAAGTGTGGCAAAGTACTGAAAAGTATGGCAAAGTACTGAAAAGTAGTGGCAAAGTCGTGGCAAAGTACTGAAAAGTGTGGCAAAGTACTGAAAAGTTGTGGCAAAGTGCTGAAAAGTCGTGGCAAAGTACTGAAAAGTGTGGCAAAGTGCTGAAAAGTAGTGGCAAAGTACTGAAAAGTGTGGCAAAGTACTGAAATTTTGTGGCGAAGTGCTGAAAAGTCGTGGCAAAGTACTGAAAAGTGTGGCAAAGTACTGAAAAGTAGTGGCAAAGTGCTGAAAAGTGTGGCAAAGTACTGAAAAGTTGTGGCAAAGTGCTGAAAAGTCGTGGCAAAGTACTGAAAAGTGTGGCAAAGTACTGAAAAGTAGTGGCAAAGTACTGAAAAGTGGTGGCAAAGTACTGAAAAGTGTGGCAAAGTACTGAAGAGTTGTGGCAAAGTCGTGGCAAAGTACTGAAAAGAGTGGCAAAGTGCTGCAAAGTCGTGGCAAAGTACTGAAAAGTGTGGCAAAGTACTGAAAAGTTGTGGCAAAGTGCTGAAAAGTGTGGCAAAGTGCGGCAAAGTCGTGGTAAAGTGCTGAAAAGTGTGGCAAAGGACTGAAAAGTTGTGGCAAAGTGCTGAAAAGTGTGGCAAAGTACTGAAAAGTAGTGGCAAAGTGCTGAAAAGTCATAGCAAAGTACTGAAAAGAGTGGCAAAGTAGTGAAAAGTTGTGGCAAAGTCGTGGCAAAGTACTGAAAAGTGTGGCAAAGTACTGAAAAGTTGTGGCGAAGTGCTGAAAAGTGTGGCAAAGTACTGAAAAGTTGTTGCAAAGTGCTGAAAAGTGTGGCAAAGTGCTGCAAAGTCGTGGCAAAGTACTGAAAAGTGTGGCGAAGTACTGAAAAGTTGTGGCAAAGTACTGAAAAGTGAGGCAAAGTACTGAAAAGTAGTGGCGAGGTGCTGAAAAGTCATGGCAAAGTACTGAAAAGTGTGGCAAAGTACTGAAAAGTAGTGGCAAAGTCGTGGCAAAGTACTGAAAAGTGTGGCAAAGTACTGAAAAGTTGTGGCAAAGTGCTGAAAAGTCGTGGCAAAGTACTGAAAAGTGTGGCAAAGTGCTGAAAAGTAGTGGCAAAGTACTGAAAAGTGTGGCAAAGTACTGAAATTTTGTGGCGAAGTGCTGAAAAGTCGTGGCAAAGTACTGAAAAGTGTGGCAAAGTACTGAAAAGTAGTGGCAAAGTGCTGAAAGTGTGGCAAAGTACTGAAAAGTGTGTCAAAGTACTGAACAGTTGTGGCAAAGTCTTGGCAAAGTACTGAAAAGTGTGGTAAAGTACTGAAAAGTTGTGGCAAAGTCGTGGCAAAGTACTGAAAAGTGTGGCAAAGTACTGAAAAGTTGTGGCGAAGTGCTGAAAAGTCGTGGCAAAATACTGAAAAGTGTGGCAAAGTACTGAAAAGTTGTGGCAAAGTCGTGGCAAAGTACTGAAAAGAGTGGCAAAGTGCTGCAAAGTCGTGGCAAAGTACTGAAAAGTGTGGCAAAGTACTGAAAAGTTGTGGCAAAGTGCTGAAAAGTGTGGCAAAGTACTGAAAAGCAGTGGCAAAGTACTGAAAAGTGTGGCAAAGTACTGAACAGTTGTGGCAAAGTCTTGGCAAAGAACTGAAAAGTGTGGTAAAGTACTGAAAAGTTGTGGCAAAGTCGTGGCAAAGTACTGAAAAGTGTGGCAATGTACTGAAAAGTTGTGGCGAAGTGCTGAAAAGTCGTGGCAAAGTACTGAAAAGTGTGGCAAAATACTGAAAAGTTGTGGCAAAGTCGTGGCAAAGTACTGAAAAGAGTGGCAAAGTGCTGCAAAGTCGTGGCAAAGTACTGAAAAGTGTGGCTAAGTGCTGAAAAGTTGTGGGAAAGTGCTGAAAAGTGTGGCAAAGTACTGAAAATTTGTGGCAAAGTGCTGAAAAGTGTGGCAAAGTACTGAAAAGTCGTGGCAAAGTCGTGGCAAAGTACTGAAAAGTGTGGCAAAGTGCTGCAAAGTCGTGGCAAAGTACTGAAAAGTGTGGCAAAGTACTGAAAAGTTTGGCAAAGTACTGAAAAGTTGTGGCAAAGTGCTGAAAAGTAGTGGCAAAGTACTGAAAAGTCGTGGCAAAGTCGTGGCAAAGTACTGAAAAGTGTGGCAAAGTAGTGAAAAGTTGTGGCGAAGTGCTGAAAAGTCGTGGCAAAGTACTGAAAAGTGTGGCAAAGTACTGAAGAGTTGTGGCAAAGTCGTGGCAAAGTACTGAAGAGAGTGGCAAAGTGCTGCAAAGTCGTGGCAAAGTACTGAAAAGTGTGGCAAAGTACTGAAAAGTTGTGGCAAGGTGCTGAAAAGTGTGGCAAAGTACTGAAAAGTTGTGGCAAAGTTCTGAAAAGTGTGGCAAAGTGCTGCAAAGTCGTGGCAAAGTACTGAAAAGTGTGGCAAAGTACTGAAAAGTTGTGGCAAAGTGCTGAAAAGTGTGGCAAAGTACTGAAAAGTTGTGGCGAAGTTCTGAAAATTCGTGGCAAAGTACTGAAAAGTGTGGCAAAGTACTGAAAAGTTGTGGCAAAGTCGTGGCAAAGTACTGAAAAGAGTGGCAAAGTACTGAAAAGTTGTGGCAAGGTCGTGGCAAAGTACTGAAAAGTGTGGCAAAGTACTGAAAAGTTGGGGCGAAGTGCTGAAAAGTAGTGGCAAAGTGCTGAAAAGTGTGGCAAAGTACTGAAAAGTCGTGGTAAAGTACTGAAAAGTGTGGCAAAGTACTGAAAAGTTGTGGCAAAGTACTGAAAAGTGTGGCAAAGTACTGAAAAGTAGTGGCAAATCGTGGCAAAGTAGTGAAAAGTGTGGCAAAGTACTGAAAAGTTGTGGCAAAGTGCTGAAAAGTCGTGGCAAAGTCTTGAAAAGTGTGTTAAAGTGCTGAAAGGTAGTGGCAAAGTACTGAAAAGTGTGGCAAAGTACTGAAAAGTTGTGGCAAAGAACTGAAAAGTGTGGCAAAGTACTGAAAAGTTGTTGCAAAGTGCTGAAAAGTGTGGCAAAGTGCTGCAAAGTCGTGGCAAAGTACTGAAAAGTGTGGCAAAGTACTGAAAAGTTGTGGCAAAGTACTGAAAAGTGTAGCAAAGTACTGAAAAGTAGTGGCGAAGTGCTGAAAAGTCGTGGCAAAGTACTGAAAAGTGTGGCAAAGTACTGAAAAGTTGTGGCAAAGTGCTGAAAAGTGTGGCAAAGTGCTGCAAAGTCGTGGCAAAGTGCTGAAAAGTGTGGCAAAGGACTGAAAAGTTGTGGCAAAGTGCTGAAAAGTGTGGCAAAGTACTGAAAAGTAGTGGCGAAGTGCTGAAAAGTGTGGCAAAGTACTGAAAAGTGTGGCAAAGTACTGAAAAGTTGTGGCAAAGTCGTGGCAAAGTACTGAAAAGAGTGGCAAAGTACTGAAAAGTTGTGGCAAAGTCGTGGCAAAGTACTGAAAAGTGTGGCAAAGTACTGAAAAGTTGTGGCAAAGTCGTGGCAAAGTACTGAAAAGAGTGGCAAAGTACTGAAAAGTTGTGGCAAAGTCGTGGCAAAGTACTGAAAAGTGTGGCAAAGTACTGAAATTTTGTGGCGAAGTGCTGAAAAGTCGTGGCAAAGTACTGAAAAGTTTGGCAAAGTACTGAAAAGTAGTGGCAAAGTGCTGAAAAGTGTGGCAAAGTACAGAAAAGTTGTGGCAAAGTGCTGAAAATTGTGGCAAAGTACTGAAAAGTTGTGGCAAAGTGCTGAAAAGTAGTGGCAAAGTACTGAAAAGTCGTGGCAAAGTACTGAAAAGTGTGGCAAAGTACTGAAGAGTTGTGGCAAAGTCGTGGCAAAGTACTGAAAAGAGTGGCAAAGTGCTGCAAAGTCGTGGCAAAGTACTGAAAAGTTGTGGCAAAGTGTTGAAAAGTAGTGGCAAAGTACTGAAAAGTCGTGGCAAAGTACTGAAGAGTTGTGGCAAATTTGTGGCAAAGTACTGAAAAGAGTGGCAAAGTGCTGCAAAGTCGTGGCAAAGTACTGAAAAGTGTGGCAAAGTACTGAAAAGTTGTGGCAAAGTACTGAAAAGTGTGGCAAAGTACTGAAAAGTAGAGGCGAAGTGCAGAAAAGTGTGGCAAAGTACTGAAAAGTTGTGGCAAAGTCGTGGCAAAGTACTGAAAAGTGTGGCAAAGTACTGAAAAGTTGTGGCAAAGTCGTGGCAAAGTCGTTGCAAAATACTGAAAAGTGTGGCAAAGTACTGAAAAGTAGTGGCAAATAGCTGAAAAGTGTGGCAAAGTACTGAAAAGTTGTGGCAAAGTGCTGAAAAGTGTGGCAAAGTACTGAAAAGTTGTGGCAAAGTGCTGAAAAGTAGTGGCAAAGTACTGAAAAGTCGTGGCAAAGTACTGAAAAGTGTGGCAAAGTACTGAAGAGTTGTGGCAAAGTCGTGGCAAAGTACTGAAAAGAGTGGCAAAGTGCTGCAAAGTCGTGGCAAAGTACTGAAAAGTGTGGCAAAGTACTGAAAAGTTGTGGCAAAGTGCTGAAAAGTGTGGCAAAGTGCTGCAAAGTCGTGGTAAAGTGCTGAAAAGTGTGGCAAAGGACTGAAAAGTTGTGGCAAAGTGCAGAAAAGTGTGGCAAAGTACTGAAAAGTAGTGGCAAAGTGCTGAAAAGTCGTGGCAAAGTACTGAAACGAGTGGCAAAGTAGTGAAAAGTTGTGGCAAAGTCGTGGCAAAGTACTGAAAAGTGTGGCAAAGTACTGAAAAGTTGTGGCGAAGTGCTGAAAAGTGTGGCAAAGTACTGAAAAGTTGTTGCAAAGTGCTGAAAAGTGTGGCAAAGTGCTGCAAAGTCGTGGCAAAGTACTGAAAAGTGTGGCAAAGTACTGAAAAGTTGTGGCAAAGTGCTGAAAAGTCGTGGCAAAGTACTGAAAAGTGTGGCAAAGTACTGAAGAGTTGTGGCAAATTCGTGGCAAAGTACTGAAAAGAGTGGCAAAGTGCTGCAAAGTCGTGGCAAAGTACTGAAAAGTGTGGCAAAGTACTGAAAAGTTGTGGCAAAGTGCAGAAAAGTGTGGCAAAGTGCTGCAAAGTCGTGGCAAAGTGCTGAAAAGTGTGGCAAAGGACTGAAAAGTTGTGGCAAAGTGCTGAAAAGTGTGGCAAAGTACTGAAAAGTAGTGGCGAAGTGCTGAAAAGTGTGGCAAAGTACTGAAAAGTGTGGCAAAGTACTGAAAAGTTGTGGCAAAGTCGTGGCAAAGTACTGAAAAGAGTGGCAAAGTACTGAAAAGTTGTGGCAAAGTCGTGGCAAAGTAGTGAAAAGTGTGGCAAAGTACTGAAAAGTTGTGGCAAAGTCGTGGCAAAGTACTGAAAAGAGTGGCAAAGTACTGAAAAGTTGTGGCAAAGTCGTGGCAAAGTACTGAAAAGTGTGGCAAAGTACTGAAATTTTGTGGCGAAGTGCTGAAAAGTCGTGGCAAAGTACTGAAAAGTTTGGCAAAGTACTGAAAAGTAGTGGCAAAGTGCTGAAAAGTGTGGCAAAGTACAGAAAAGTTGTGGCAAAGTGCTGAAAATTGTGGCAAAGTACTGAAAAGTTGTGGCAAAGTGCTGAAAAGTAGTGGCAAAGTACTGAAAAGTCGTGGCAAAGTACTGAAAAGTGTGGCAAAGTACTGAAGAGTTGTGGCAAAGTCGTGGCAAAGTACTGAAAAGAGTGGCAAAGTGCTGCAAAGTCGTGGCAAAGTACTGAAAAGTTGTGGCAAAGTGTTGAAAAGTAGTGGCAAAGTACTGAAAAGTCGTGGCAAAGTACTGAAAAGTGTGGCAAAGTACTGAAGAGTTGTGGCAAAGTCGTGGCAAAGTACTGAAAAGAGTGGCAAAGTGCTGCAAAGTCGTGGCAAAGTACTGAAAAGTTGTGGCAAAGTGTTGAAAAGTAGTGGCAAAGTACTGAAAAGTCGTGGCAAAGTACTGAAAAGTGTGGCAAAGTACTGAAGAGTTGTGGCAAAGTCGTGGCAAAGTACTGAAAAGAGTGGCAAAGTGCTGCAAAGTCGTGGCAAAGTACTGAAAAGTGTGGCAAAGTACTGAAAAGTTGTGGCAAAGTGCTGAAAAGTGTGGCAAAGTGCTGCAAAGTCGTGGCAAAGTGCTGAAAAGTGTGGCAAAGTACTGAAAAGTTGTGGCGAGTGCTGAAAAGTCGTGGCAATGTACTGAAAAGTGTGGCAAAGTACTGAAAAGTTGTGGCAAAGTGCTGAAAAGTCGTGGCAAAGTCGTGGCAAAGTACTGAAAAGTGTGGCAAAGTACTGAAAAGTTGTGGCAAAGTGCTGAAAAGTCGTGGCAAAGTACTGAAAAGTGTGGCAAAGTACTGAAGAGTTGTGGCAAATTCGTGGCAAAGTACTGAAAAGAGTGGCAAAGTGCTGCAAAGTCGTGGCAAAGTACTGAAAAGTGTGGCAAAGTACTGAAAAGTTGTGGCAAAGTACTGAAAAGTGTGGCAAAGTACTGAAAAGTAGAGGCGAAGTGCAGTAAAGTGTGGCAAAGTACTGAAAAGTTGTGGCAAAGTCGTGGCAAAGTACTGAAAAGTGTGGCAAAGTACTGAAAAGTTGTGGCAAAGTCGTGGCAAAGTCGTTGCAAAATACTGAAAAGTGTGGCAAAGTACTGAAAAGTAGTGGCAAATAGCTGAAAAGTGTGGCAAAGTACTGAAAAGTTGTGGCAAAGTGCTGAAAAGTGTGGCAAAGTACTGAAAAGTTGTGGCAAAGTGCTGAAAAGTAGTGGCAAAGTACTGAAAAGTCGTGGCAAAGTAATGAAAAGTGTGGCAAAGTACTGAAGAGTTGTGGCAAAGTCGTGGCAAAGTACTGAAAAGAGTGGCAAAGTAGTGAAAAGTTGTGGCAAAGTCGTGGCAAAGTACTGAAAAGTGTGGCAAAGTACTGAAAAGTTGTGGCGAAGTGCTGAAAAGTGTGGCAAAGTACTGAAAAGTTGTTGCAAAGTGCTGAAAAGTGTGGCAAAGTGCTGCAAAGTCGTGGCAAAGTACTGAAAAGTGTGGCAAAGTACTGAAAAGTTGTGGCAAAGTGCTGAAAAGTCGTGGCAAAGTACTGAAAAGTGTGGCAAAGTACTGAAGAGTTGTGGCAAATTCGTGGCAAAGTACTGAAAAGAGTGGCAAAGTGCTGCAAAGTCGTGGCAAAGTACTGAAAAGTGTGGCAAAGTACTGAAAAGTTGTGGCAAAGTACTGAAAAGTGTGGCAAAGTACTGAAAAGTAGTGGCGAAGTGCAGAAAAGTGTGGCAAAGTACTGAAAAGTTGTGGCAAAGTCGTGGCAAAGTACTGAAAAGTGTGGCAAAGTACTGAAAAGTTGTGGCAAAGTCGTGGCAAAGTACTGAAAAGTGTGGCAAAGTACTGAAAAGTTGTGGCGAAGTGCTGAAAAGTCGTGGCAAAATACTGAAAAGTGTGGCAAAGTACTGAAAAGTAGTGGCAAATAGCTGAAAAGTGTGGCAAAGTACTGAAAAGTGTGGCAAAGTGCTGAAAAGTGTGGCAAAGTACTGAAAAGTATGGCAAAGTACTGAAAAGTAGTGGCAAAGTCGTGGCAAAGTACTGAAAAGTGTGGCAAAGTACTGAAAAGTTGTGGCAAAGTGCTGAAAAGTCGTGGCAAAGTACTGAAAAGTGTGGCAAAGTGCTGAAAAGTAGTGGCAAAGTACTGAAAAGTGTGGCAAAGTACTGAAATTTTGTGGCGAAGTGCTGAAAAGTCGTGGCAAAGTACTGAAAAGTGTGGCAAAGTACTGAAAAGTAGTGGCAAAGTGCTGAAAAGTGTGGCAAAGTACTGAAAAGTTGTGGCAAAGTGCTGAAAAGTTGTGGCGAAGTGCTGAAAAGTCGTGGCAAAGTACTGAAAAGTGTGGCAAAGTACTGAAGAGTTGTGGCAAAGTCGTGGCAAAGTACTGAAAAGAGTGGCTAAGTGCTGCAAAGTCGTGGCAAAGTACTGAAAAGTGTGGCAAAGTACTGAAAAGTTGTGGCAAAGTGCTGAAAAGTATGGCAAAGTGCTGCAAAGTCGTGGTAAAGTGCTGAAAAGTGTGGCAAAGGACTGAAAAGTTGTGGCAAAGTGCTGAAAAGTGTGGCAAAGTACTGAAAAGTAGTGGCAAAGTGCTGAAAAGTCGTAGCAAAGTACTGAAAAGAGTGGCAAAGTAGTGAAAAGTTGTGGCAAAGTCGTGGCAAAGTACTGAAAAGTGTGGCAAAGTACTGAAAAGTTGTGGCGAAGTGCTGAAAAGTGTGGCAAAGTACTGAAAAGTTGTTGCAAAGTGCTGAAAAGTGTGGCAAAGTGCTGCAAAGTCGTGGCAAAGTACTGAAAAGTGTGGCAAAGTAGTGAAAAGTTGTGGCAAAGTACTGAAAAGTGTGGCAAAGTACTGAAAAGTAGTGGCGAAGTGCTGAAAAGTCGTGGCAAAGTACTGAAAAGTGTGGCAAAGTAATGAAAAGTTGTGGCAAAGTCGTGGCAAAGTACTGAAAAGAGTGGCAAAGTACTGAAAAGTTGTGGCAAAGTGCTGAAAAGTGTGGCAAAGTACTGAAAAGTAGTGGCGAAGTGCTGAAAAGTCGTGGCAAAGTACTGAAAAGTGTGGCAAAGTACTGAAAAGTTGTGGCAAAGTCGTGGCAAAGTACTGAAAAGAGTGGCAAAGTACTGAAAAGTTGTGGCAAAGTCGTGTCAAAGTACTGAAAAGTGTGGCAAAGTACTGAAAAGTTGTGGCGAAGTGCTGAAAAGTCGTAGCAAAGTACTGAAAAGTGTGGCAAAGTACTGAAAAGTAGTGGCAAAGTGCTGCAAAGTCGTGGCAAAGTACTGAAAAATGTGGCAAAGTACTGAAAAGTTGTGGCAAAGTGCTGAAAAGTGTGGCAAAGTACTGAAAAGTTGTGGCAAAGTGCTGAAAAGTGTGGCAAAGTACTGAAAAGTTGTGGCAAATTTCTGAAAAGTAGTGGCAAAGTACTGAAAAGTCGTGGCAAAGTCGTGGCAAAGTACTGAAAAGTGTGACAAAGTACTGAAAAGTTGTGGCAAAGTACTCAAAAGTTGAGGCAAAGTCGTGGCAAAGTACTGAAAAGTGTGGCAAAGTACTGAAAAGTTGTGGCGAAGTGCTGAAAAGTCGTGGCAAAGTACTGAAAAGTGTGGCAAAGTACTGAAAAGTAGTGGCAAAGTGCTGAAAAGTGTGGCAAAGTACTGAAAAGTTGTGGCAAAGTGCTGAAAAGTGTGCAAAGTACTGAAAAGTTGTGGCAAAGTGCTGAAAAGTAGTGGCAAAGTACTGAAAAGTCGTGGCAAAGTACTGAAAAGTGTGGCAAAGTACTGAAGAGTTGTGGCAAAGTCGTGGCAAAGTACTGAAAAGAGTGGCTAAGTGCTGCAAAGTCGTGGCAAAGTACTGAAAAGTGTGGCAAAGTACTGAAAAGTTGTGGCAAAGTGCTGAAAAGTATGGCAAAGTGCTGCAAAGTCGTGGTAAAGTGCTGAAAAGTGTGGCAAAGGACTGAAAAGTTGTGGCAAAGTGCTGAAAAGTGTGGCAAAGTACTGAAAAGTAGTGGCAAAGTGCTGAAAAGTCGTAGCAAAGTACTGAAAAGAGTGGCAAAGTAGAGAAAAGTTGTGGCAAAGTCGTGGCAAAGTACTGAAAAGTGTGGCAAAGTACTGAAAAGTTGTGGCGAAGTGCTGAAAAGTGTGGCAAAGTACTGAAAAGTTGTTGCAAAGTGCTGAAAAGTGTGGCAAAGTGCTGCAAAGTCGTGGCAAAGTACTGAAAAGTGTGGCAAAGTACTGAAAAGTTGTGGCAAAGTACTGAAAAGTGTGGCAAAGTACTGAAAAGTAGTGGCGAAGTGCTGAAAAGTCGTGGCAAAGTACTGAAAAGTGTGGCAAAGTAATGAAAAGTTGTGGCAAAGTCGTGGCAAAGTACTGAAAAGAGTGGCAAAGTACTGAAAAGTTGTGGCAAAGTGCTGAAAAGTGTGGCAAAGTACTGAAAAGTAGTGGCGAAGTGCTGAAAAGTCGTGGCAAAGTACTGAAAAGTGTGGCAAAGTACTGAAAAGTTGTGGCAAAGTCGTGGCAAAGTACTGAAAAGAGTGGCAAAGTACTGAAAAGTTGTGGCAAAGTCGTGTCAAAGTACTGAAAAGTGTGGCAAAGTACTGAAAAGTTGTGGCGAAGTGCTGAAAAGTCGTAGCAAAGTACTGAAAAGTGTGGCAAAGTACTGAAAAGTAGTGGCAAAGTGCTGCAAAGTCGTGGCAAAGTACTGAAAAGTGTGGCAAAGTACTGAAAAGTTGTGGCAAAGTGCTGAAAAGTGTGGCAAAGTACTGAAAAGTTGTGGCAAAGTGCTGAAAAGTGTGGCAAAGTACTGAAAAGTTGTGGCAAATTTCTGAAAAGTAGTGGCAAAGTACTGAAAAGTCGTGGCAAAGTCGTGGCAAAGTACTGAAAAGTGTGACAAAGTACTGAAAAGTTGTGGCAAAGTACTCAAAAGTTGAGGCTAAGTCGTGGCAAAGTACTGAAAAGTGTGGCAAAGTACTGAAAAGTTGTGGCGAAGTGCTGAAAAGTCGTGGCAAAGTACTGAAAAGTGTGGCAAAGTACTGAAAAGTAGTGGCAAAGTGCTGAAAAGTGTGGCAAAGTACTGAAAAGTTGTGGCAAAGTGCTGAAAAGTGTGGCAAAGTACTGAAAAGTTGTGGCAAAGTGCTGAAAAGTAGTGGCAAAGTACTGAAAAGTCGTGGCAAAGTACTGAAAAGTGTGACAAAGTACTGAAGAGTTGTGGCAAAGTCGTGGCAAAGTACTGAAAAGAGTGGCAAAGTGCTGCAAAGTCGTGGCAAAGTACTGAAAAGTGTGGCAAAGTACTGAAAAGTTGTGGCAAAGTGCTGAAAAGTATGGCAAAGTGCTGCAAAGTCGTGGTAAAGTGCTGAAAAGTGTGGCAAAGGACTGAAAAGTTGTGGCAAAGTGCTGAAAAGTGTGGCAAAGTACTGAAAAGTAGTGGCAAAGTGCTGAAAAGTCGTAGCAAAGTACTGAAAAGAGTGGCAAAGTAGTGAAAAGTTGTGGCAAAGTCGTGGCAAAGTACTGAAAAGTGTGGCAAAGTACTGAAAAGTTGTGGCGAAGTGCTGAAAAGTGTGGCAAAGTACTGAAAAGTTGTTGCAAAGTACTGAAAAGTAGTGGCGAAGTGCTGAAAAGTCGTGGCAAAGTACTGAAAAGTGTGGCAAAGTACTGAAAAGTTGTGGCAAAGTCGTGGCAAAGTACTGAAAAGAGTGGCAAAGTACTGAAAAGTTGTGGCAAAGTCGTGGCAAAGTACTGAAAAGTGTGGCAAAGTACTGAAAAGTTGTGGCGAAGTGCTGAAAAGTCGTGACAAAGTACTGAAAAGTTGTGGCAAAATGCTGAAAAGTAGTGGCAAAGTACTGAAAAGTCGTGGCAAAGTACATAAAAGTGTGGCAAAGTACTGAAGAGTTGTGGCAAAGTCGTTGCAAAGTACTGAAAAGAGTGGCAAAGTGCTGCAAAGTCGTGGCAAAGTACTGAAAAGTGTGGCAAAGTACTGAAAAGTTGTGGCAAAGTGCTGAAAAGTGTGGCAAAGTGCTGCAAAGTCGTGGCAAAGTGCTGAAAAGTGTGGCAAAGGACTGAAAAGTTGTAGCAAAGTGCTGAAAAGTTTGGCAAAGTACTGAAAAGTAGTGGCGAAGTACTGAAAAGTCGTGGCAAAGTACTGAAAAGAGTGGCAAAGTACTGAAAAGTTGTGGCAAAGTCGTGGCAAAGTACTGAAAAAAGTGGCAAAGTACTGAAAAGTTGTGGCAAAGTCGTGGCAAAGTACTGAAAAGTGTGGCAAAGTACTGAAAAGTTGTGGCGAAGTGCTGAAAAGTCGTGGCAATGTACTGAAAAGTGTGGCAAAGTACTGAAAAGTTGTGGCAAAGTGCTGAAAAGTCGTGGCAAAGACGTGGCAAAGTACTGAAAAGTGTGGCAAAGTACTGAAAAGTTGTGGCAAAGTGCTGAAAAGTGTGGCAATGTGCTGCAAAGTCGTGGCAAAGTACTGAAAAGTGTGGCAAAGTAATGAAAAGTTGTGGCAAAGTACTGAAAAGTGTGGCAAAGTACTGAAAAGTAGTGGCGAAGTGCTGAAAAGTCGTCGCAAAGTACTGAAAAGTGTGGCAAAGTACTGAAAAGTTGTGGCAAAGTCGTGGCAAAGTACTGAAAAGAGTGGCAAAGTACTGAAAAGTTGTGGCAAAGTCGTGGCAAAGTACTGAAAAGTGTGGCAAAGTACGAAAAGTTGTGGCGAAGTACTGAAAAGTTGTGGCAAAGTACTGAAAAGTGAGGCAAAGTACTGAAAAGTAGTGGCGAAGTGCTGAAAAGTCGTGGCAAAGTACTGAAAAGTGTGGCAAAGTACTGAAAAGTAGTGGCAAAGTCGTGGCAAAGTACTGAAAAGTGTGGCAAAGTACTGAAAAGTTGTGGCAAAGTGCTGAAAAGTCGTGGCAAAGTACTGAAAAGTGTGGCAAAGTGCTGAAAAGTAGTGGCAAAGTACTGAAAAGTGTGGCAAAGTACTGAAAAGTGTGGCAAAGTACTGAAAAGTAGTGGCAAAGTGCTGAAAAGTGTGGCAAAGTACTGAAAAGTTGTGGCAAAGTGCTGAAAAGTGTGGCAAAGTACTGAAAAGTTGTGGCAAAGTGCTGAAAAGTTGTGGCAAAGTACTGAAAAGTCGTGGCAAAGTACTGAAAAGTGTGGCAAAGTACTGAAGAGTTGTGGCAAAGTCGTGGCAAAGTACTGAAAAGAGTGGCAAAGTGCTGCAAAGTCGTGGCAAAGTACTGAAAAGTGTGGCAAAGTACTGAAAAGTTGTGGCAAAGTGCTGAAAAGTGTGGCAAAGTGCTGCAAAGTCGTGGCAAAGTGCTGAAAAGTGTGGCAAAGGACTGAAAAGTTGTGGCAAAGAGCTGAAAAGTGTGGCAAAGTACTGAAAAGTAGTGGCGAAGTGCTGAAAAGTCGTGGCAAAGTACTGAGAAGTGTGGCAAAGTACTGAAAAGTTGTGGCAAAGTCGTGGCAAAGTACTGAAAAGAGTGGCAAAGTACTGAAAAGTTGTAGCAAAGTCGTGGCAAAGTACTGAAAAGTGTGGCAAAGTACTGAAAAGTTGTGGCGAGTGCTGAAAAGTCGTGGCAATGTACTGAAAAGTGTGGTAAAGTACTGAAAAGTTGTGGCAAAGTGCTGAAAAGTTGTGGCAAAGTCGTGGCAAAGTACTGAAAAGTGTTGCAAAGTGCTGAAAAGTGTGGCAAAGTGCTGCAAAGTCGTGGCAAAGTACTGAAAAGTGTGGCAAAGTACTGAAAAGTTGTGGCAAAGTGCTGAAAAGTGTGGCAAAGTGCTGCAAAGTCGTGGCAAAGTGCTGAAAAGTGTGGCAAAGGACTGAAAAGTTGTGGCAAAGAGCTGAAAAGTGTGGCAAAGTACTGAAAAGTAGTGGCGAAGTGCTGAAAAGTCGTGGCAAAGTACTGAGAAGTGTGGCAAAGTACTGAAAAGTTGTGGCAAAGTCGTGGCAAAGTACTGAAAAGAGTGGCAAAGTACTGAAAAGTTGTAGCAAAGTCGTGGCAAAGTACTGAAAAGTGTGGCAAAGTACTGAAAAGTTGTGGCGAGTGCTGAAAAGTCGTGGCAATGTACTGAAAAGTGTGGTAAAGTACTGAAAAGTTGTGGCAAAGTGCTGAAAAGTTGTGGCAAAGTCGTGGCAAAGTACTGAAAAGTGTGGCAAAGTACTGAAAAGTTGTGGTAAAGTGCTGCAAAGTCGTGGCAAAGAACTGAAAAGTGTGGCAAAGTACTGAAAAGTGTTGCAAAGTGCTGAAAAGTGTGGCAAAGTGCTGCAAAGTCGTGGCAAAGTACTGAAAAGTGTGGCAAAGTACTGAAAAGTTGTGGCAAAGTACTGAAAAGAGTGGCAAAGTACTGAAAAGTGTGGCAAAGTGCTGCAAAGTCGTGGCAAAGTACTGAAAAGTGTGGCAAAGTAAAGAAAAGTTGTGGCAATGTGCTGAAAAGTGTGGCAAATACTGAAAAGTTGTGGCAAAGTGCTGAAAAGTAGTGGCAAAGTACTGAAAAATCGTGGCAAAGTCGTGGCAAAGTTCTGAAAAGAGTGGCAAAGTACTGAAAAGTTGTGGCAAAGTGCTGCACAGTCGTGGCAAAGTACTGAAAAGTTGTGGCAAAGTGCTGAAAAGTGTGGCAAAGTACTGAAAAGTTGTGGCAAAGTGCTGAAAAGTGTGGCAAAGTACTGAAAAGTTGTGGCAAAGTTCTGAAAAGTAGTGACAAAGTACTGAAAAGTCGTGGCAAAGTCGTGGCAAAGTACTGAAAAGTGTGACAAAGTACTGAAAAGTTGTGGCAAAGTGCTGAAAAGTCGTGGCAAAGTACTGAAAAGTGTGGCAAAGTACTGAAGAGTTGTGGCAAAGTCGTGGCAAAGTACTGAAAAGAGTGGCAAAGTGCTGCAAAGTCGTGGCAAAGAACTGAAAAGTGATGCAAAGTACTGAAAAGTTGTGGCAAAGTGCTGAAAAGTAGTGGCAAAGTGCTGCAAAGTCGTGGCAAAGTACTGAAAAGTGTGGCAAAGTACTGAAAAGTTGTGGCAAAGTGCTGAAAAGTGTGGCAAAGTACTGAAAAGTTGTGGCAAAGTGCTGAAAAGTGTGGCAAAGTACTGAAAAGTTGTGGCAAATTTCTGAAAAGTTGTGGCAAAGTACTGAAAAGTCGTGGCAAAGTCGTGGCAAAGTACTGAAAAGTGTGACAAAGTACTGAAAAGTTGTGGCAAAGTACTCAAAAGTTGAGGCAAAGTCGTGGCAAAGTACTGAAAAGTGTGGCAAAGTATTGAAAAGTTGTGGCGAAGTGCTGAAAAGTCGTGGCAAAGTACTGAAAAGTGTGGCAAAGTACTGAAAAGTAGTGGCAAAGTGCTGAAAAGTGTGGCAAAGTACTGAAAAGTTGTGGCAAAGTGCTGAAAAGTGTGGCAAAGTACTGAAAAGTTGTGGCAAAGTGCTGAAAAGTAGTGGAAAAGTACTGAAAAGTCGTGGCAAAGTACTGAAAAGTGTGGCAAAGTACTGAAGAGTTGTGGCAAAGTCGTGGCAAAGTACTGAAAAGAGTGGCAAAGTGGTGCAAAGTCGTGGCAAAGTACTGAAAAGTGTGGCAAAGTACTGAAAAGTTGTGGCAAAGTGCTGAAAAGTGTGGCAAAGTGCTGCAAAGTCGTGGCAAAGTGCTGAAAAGTGTGGCAAAGGACTGAAAAGTTGTGGCAAAGTGCTGAAAAGTGTGGCAAAGTACTGAAAAGTGTTGCAAAGTGCTGAAAAGTGTGGCAAAGTGCTGCAAAGTCGTGGCAAAGTACTGAAAAGTGTGGCAAAGTACTGAAAAGTTGTGGCAAAGTGCTGAAAAGTGTGGCAAAGTGCTGCAAAGTCGTGGCAAAGTGCTGAAAAGTGTGGCAAAGGACTGAAAAGTTGTGGCAAAGAGCTGAAAAGTGTGGCAAAGTACTGAAAAGTAGTGGCGAAGTGCTGAAAAGTCGTGGCAAAGTACTGAGAAGTGTGGCAAAGTACTGAAAAGTTGTGGCAAAGTCGTGGCAAAGTACTGAAAAGAGTGGCAAAGTACTGAAAAGTTGTAGCAAAGTCGTGGCAAAGTACTGAAAAGTGTGGCAAAGTACTGAAAAGTTGTGGCGAGTGCTGAAAAGTCGTGGCAATGTACTGAAAAGTGTGGTAAAGTACTGAAAAGTTGTGGCAAAGTGCTGAAAAGTTGTGGCAAAGTCGTGGCAAAGTACTGAAAAGTGTGGCAAAGTACTGAAAAGTTGTGGTAAAGTGCTGCAAAGTCGTGGCAAAGAACTGAAAAGTGTGGCAAAGTACTGAAAAGTGTTGCAAAGTGCTGAAAAGTGTGGCAAAGTGCTGCAAAGTCGTGGCAAAGTACTGAAAAGTGTGGCAAAGTACTGAAAAGTTGTGGCAAAGTACTGAAAAGAGTGGCAAAGTACTGAAAAGTGTGGCAAAGTGCTGCAAAGTCGTGGCAAAGTACTGAAAAGTGTGGCAAAGTAAAGAAAAGTTGTGGCAATGTGCTGAAAAGTGTGGCAAATACTGAAAAGTTGTGGCAAAGTGCTGAAAAGTAGTGGCAAAGTACTGAAAAATCGTGGCAAAGTCGTGGCAAAGTTCTGAAAAGAGTGGCAAAGTACTGAAAAGTTGTGGCAAAGTGCTGCACAGTCGTGGCAAAGTACTGAAAAGTTGTGGCAAAGTGCTGAAAAGTGTGGCAAAGTACTGAAAAGTTGTGGCAAAGTGCTGAAAAGTGTGGCAAAGTACTGAAAAGTTGTGGCAAAGTTCTGAAAAGTAGTGACAAAGTACTGAAAAGTCGTGGCAAAGTCGTGGCAAAGTACTGAAAAGTGTGACAAAGTACTGAAAAGTTGTGGCAAAGTGCTGAAAAGTCGTGGCAAAGTACTGAAAAGTGTGGCAAAGTACTGAAGAGTTGTGGCAAAGTCGTGGCAAAGTACTGAAAAGAGTGGCAAAGTGCTGCAAAGTCGTGGCAAAGAACTGAAAAGTGATGCAAAGTACTGAAAAGTTGTGGCAAAGTGCTGAAAAGTAGTGGCAAAGTGCTGCAAAGTCGTGGCAAAGTACTGAAAAGTGTGGCAAAGTACTGAAAAGTTGTGGCAAAGTGCTGAAAAGTGTGGCAAAGTACTGAAAAGTTGTGGCAAAGTGCTGAAAAGTGTGGCAAAGTACTGAAAAGTTGTGGCAAATTTCTGAAAAGTTGTGGCAAAGTACTGAAAAGTCGTGGCAAAGTCGTGGCAAAGTACTGAAAAGTGTGACAAAGTACTGAAAAGTTGTGGCAAAGTACTCAAAAGTTGAGGCAAAGTCGTGGCAAAGTACTGAAAAGTGTGGCAAAGTATTGAAAAGTTGTGGCGAAGTGCTGAAAAGTCGTGGCAAAGTACTGAAAAGTGTGGCAAAGTACTGAAAAGTAGTGGCAAAGTGCTGAAAAGTGTGGCAAAGTACTGAAAAGTTGTGGCAAAGTGCTGAAAAGTGTGGCAAAGTACTGAAAAGTTGTGGCAAAGTGCTGAAAAGTAGTGGCAAAGTACTGAAAAGTCGTGGCAAAGTACTGAAAAGTGTGGCAAAGTACTGAAGAGTTGTGGCAAAGTCGTGGCAAAGTACTGAAAAGAGTGGCAAAGTGGTGCAAAGTCGTGGCAAAGTACTGAAAAGTGTGGCAAAGTACTGAAAAGTTGTGGCAAAGTGCTGAAAAGTGTGGCAAAGTGCTGCAAAGTCGTGGCAAAGTGCTGAAAAGTGTGGCAAAGGACTGAAAAGTTGTGGCAAAGTGCTGAAAAGTGTGGCAAAGTACTGAAAAGTAGTGGCGAAGTGCTGAAAAGTCGTGGCAAAGTACTGAAAAGTGTGGCAAAGTACTGAAAAGTTGTGGCAAAGTCGTGGCAAAGTACTGAAAAGAGTGGCAAAGTACTGAAAAGTTGTGGCAAAGTCGTGGCAAAGTACTGAAAAGTGTGGCAAAGTACTGAAAAGTTGTGGCGAAGTGCTGAAAAGTCGTGGCAATTAACTGAAAAGTGTGGCAAAGTACTGAAAAGTTGTGGCAAAGTGCTGAAAAGTCGTGGCAAAGTCGTGGCAAAGTACTGAAAAGTGTGGCAAAGTACTGAAAAGTTGTGGCAAAGTGCTGAAAAGTGTGGCAAAGTTCTGCAAAGTCGTGGCAAAGTACTGAAAAGTGTGGCAAAGTAAAGACAAGTTGTGGCAAAGTGCTGAAAAGTGTGGCAAATACTGAAAAGTTGTGGCAAAGTGCTGAAAAGTAGTAGCAAAGTACTGAAAAGTCGTGGCAAAGTCGTGGCAAAGTACTGAAAAGTGTGGCAAAGTACTGAAAAGTTGTGGCAAAGTCGTGGCTAAGTACTGAAAAGAGTGGCAAAGTACTGAAAAGTTGTGGCAAAGTGCTGCAAAGTCGTGGCAAAGTACTGAAAAGTGTGGCAAAGTACTGAAAAGTTGTGGCAAAGTGCTGAAAAGTGTGGCAAAGTACTGAAAAGTTGTGGCAAAGTGCTGAAAAGTGTGGCAAAGTACTGAAAAGTTGTGGCAAAGTTCTGAAAAGTAGTGGCAAAGTACTGAAAAGTCGAGGCAAAGTCGTGGCAAAGTACTGAAAAGTGTGACAAAGTACTGAAAAGTTGTGGCAAAGTGCTGAAAAGTCGTGGCAAAGTACTGAAAAGTGTGGCAAAGTACTGACGAGTTGTGGCACAGTCGTGGCAAAGTACTGAAAAGAGTGGCAAAGTGCTGCAAAGTCGTGGCAAAGAACTGAAAAGTGTGGCAAAGTACTGAAAAGTTGTGGCAAAGTGCTGAAAAGTGTGGCAAAGTGCTGCAAAGTCGTGGCAAAGTACTGAAAAGTGTGGCAAAGTGCTGAAAAGTTGTGGCAAAGTCGTGGCAAAGTACTGAAAAGAGTGGCAAAGTACTGAAAAGTTGTGGCAAAGTCGTGGCAAAGTACTGGAAAGTGTGGCAAAGTACTGAAAAGTTGTGGCGAAGTGCTGAAAAGTCGTGGCAAAGTACTGAAAAGTGTGGCAAAGTACTGAAAAGTAGTGGCAAAGTGCTGCAAAGTCGTGGCAAAGTACTGAAAAATGTGGCAAAGTACTGAAAAGTTGTGGCAAAGTGCTGAAAAGTGTGGCAAAGTACTGAAAAGTTGTGGCAAAGTGCTGAAAAGTGTGGCAAAGTACTGAAAAGTTGTGGCAAAGTTCTGAAAAGTAGTGGCAAAGTACTGAAAAGTCGTGGCAAAGTCGTGGCAAAGTACTGAAAAGTGTGACAAAGTACTGAAAAGTTGTGGCAAAGTGCTGAAAAGTCGTGGCAAAGTACTGAAAAGTGTGGCAAAGTACTGAAGAGTTGTGGCAAGTCGTGGCAAAGTACTGAAAAGAGTGGCAAAGTGCGGCAAAGTCGTGGCAAAGAACTGAAAAGTGTGGCAAAGTACTGAAAAGTTGTTGCAAAGTGCTGAAAAGTGTGGCAAAGTGCTGCAAAGTCGTGGCAAAGTACTGAAAAGTGTTGCAAAGTACTGAAAAGTTGTGGCAAAGTACTGAAAAGTGTAGCAAAGTACTGAAAAGTAGTGGCGAAGTGCTGAAAAGTCGTGGCAAAGTACTGAAGAGTGTGGCAAAGTACTGAAAAGTTGTGACAAAGTGCTGAAAAGTGTTGCAAAGTGCTGCAAAGTCATGGCAAGTGCTGAAAAGTGTGGCAAAGGACTGAAAAGTTGTGGCAAAGTACTGAAAAGTGTGGCAAAGTACTGAAAAGTAGTGGCGAAGTGCTGAAAAGTCGTGGCAAAGTACTGAAAAGTGTGTCAAAGTACTGAAAAGTTGTGGCAAAGTCGTGGCAAATACTGAAAAGAGTGGCAAAGTATTGAAAAGTTGTGGCAAAGTCGTGGCAAAGTACTGAAAAGTGAGGCAAAGTACTGAAAAGTTGTGGCAAAGTCGTGGCAAAGTACTGAAAAGAGTGGCAAAGAACTGAAAAGTTGTGGCAAAGTCGTGGCAAAGTACTGAAAAGTGTGGCAAAGTACTGAAATTTTGTGGCGAAGTGCTGAAAAGTCGTGGCAAAGTACTGAAAAGTGTGGCAAAGTACTGAAAAGTAGTGGCAAAGTGCTGAAAAGTGTGGCAAAGTACTGAAAAGTTGTGGCAAAGTGCTGAAAAGTGTGGCAAAGTACTGAAAA
Source organism: Saccoglossus kowalevskii (assembly GCF_978046115.1). Classification (NCBI taxonomy): domain Eukaryota; kingdom Metazoa; phylum Hemichordata; class Enteropneusta; family Harrimaniidae; genus Saccoglossus; species Saccoglossus kowalevskii. The sequence goes on along the minus strand of NW_028188619.1, from coordinate 4,026,512 downwards.
GTTGTGGCAAAGTTATGAAAAGTAGTGGCAAAGTACTGAAAAGTCGTGGCAAAGTACTGAAAAGTGTGGCAAAATACTGAAGAGTTGTGGCAAAGCCGTGGCAAAGTACTGAAAAGAGTGGCAAAGTGCTGCAAAGTCGTGGCAAAGTACTGAAAAGTTGTGGCAAAGTGTTGAAAAGTAGTGGCAAAGTACTGAAAAGTCGTGGCAAAGTACTGAAAAGTGTGGCAAAGTACTGAAGAGTTGCGGCAAAGTCGTGGCAAAGTACTGAAAAGAGTGGCAAAGTGCTGAAAAGTCGTGGCAAAGTACTGAAAAGTGTGGCAAAGTACTGAAGAGTTGTGGCAAAGTCGTGGCAAAGAACTGAAAAGAGTGGCAAAGTGCTGCAAAGTCGTGGCAAAGAACTGAAAAGTGTGGCAAAGTACTGAAAAGTTGTGGCAAAGTGCTGAAAAGTGTGGCAAAGTACTGAAAAGTTGTGGCAAAGTGCTGAAAAGTGTGGCAAAGTACTGAAAAGTTGTGGCAAAGTGGTGAAAAGTGTGGCAAAGTACTGAAAAGTTGTGGCAAAGTTCTGAAAAGTAGTGGCAAAGTACTGAAAAGTCGTGGCAAAGTCGTGGCAAAGTACTGAAAAGTGTGACAAAGTACTGAAAAGTTGTGGCAAAGTGCTGAAAAGTCGTGGCAAAGTACTGAAAAGTGTGGCAAAGTACTGAAGAGTTGTGGCAAAGTCTTGGCAAAGTACTGAAAAGAGTGGCAAAGTGCTGCAAAGTCGTGGCAAAGTACTGAAAAGTGTGGCAAAGTACTGAAAAGTTGTGGCAAAGTACTGAAAAGTGTAGCAAAGTACTGAAAAGTAGTGGCGAAGTGCTGAAAGGTCGTGGCAAAGTACTGAAAAGTGTGGCAAAGTACTGAAAAGTTGTGGCAAAGTCGTGGCAAAGTACTGAAAAGAGTGGCAAAGTACTGAAAAGTTGTGGCAAAGTGCTGAAATGTGTGGCAAAGTGCTGCAAAGTCGTGGCAAAGAACTGAAAAGTGTGGCAAAGTACTGAAAAGTTGTGGCAAAGTGCTGAAAAGTGTGGCAAAGTGCTGCAAAGTCGTGGCAAAGTACTGAAAAGTGTGGCAAAGTACTGAAAAGTTGTGGCAAAGTCGTGGCAAAGTACTGAAAAGAGTGGCAAAGTACTGAAAAGTTGTGGCAAAGTCGTGGCAAAGTACTGGAAAGTGTGGCAAAGTACTGAAAAGTTGTGGCGAAGTGCTGAAAAGTCGTGGCAAAGTACTGAAAAGTGTGGCAAAGTACTGAAAAGTAGTGGCAAAGTGCTGCAAAGTCGTGGCAAAGTACTGAAAAATGTGGCAAAGTACTGAAAAGTTGTGGCAAAGTGCTGAAAAGTGTGGCAAAGTACTGAAAAGTTGTGGCAAAGTGCTGAAAAGTGTGGCAAAGTACTGAAAAGTTGTGGCAAAGTTCTGAAAAGTAGTGGCAAAGTACTGAAAAGTCGTGGCAAAGTCGTGGCAAAGTACTGAAAAGTGTGACAAAGTACTGAAAAGTTGTGGCAAAGTGCTGAAAAGTCGTGGCAAAGTACTGAAAAGTGTGGCAAAGTACTGAAGAGTTGTGGCAAGTCGTGGCAAAGTACTGAAAAGAGTGGCAAAGTGCGGCAAAGTCGTGGCAAAGAACTGAAAAGTGTGGCAAAGTACTGAAAAGTTGAGGCAAAGTGCTGAAAAGTGTGGCAAATTACTGAAAAGTAGTGGCGAAGTGCTGAAAAGTCGTGGCAAAGTACTGAAAAGTGAGGCAAAGTACTGAAAAGAGTGGCAAAGTACTGAAAAGTTGTGGCAAAGTCGTGGCAAAGTACTGAAAAGTGTGGCAAAGTACTGAAATTTTGTGGCGAAGTGCTGAAAAGTCGTGGCAAAGTACTGAAAAGTGTGGCAAAGTACTGAAAAGTAGTGGCAAAGTGCTGAAAAGTGTGGCAAAGTACTGAAAAGTTGTGGCAAAGTGCTGAAAAGTGTGGCAAAGTACTGAAAAGTTGTGGCAAAGTTATGAAAAGTAGTGGCAAAGTACTGAAAAGTCGTGGCAAAGTACTGAAAAGTGTGGCAAAGTACTGAAGAGTTGTGGCAAAGCCGTGGCAAAGTACTGAAAAGAGTGGCAAAGTGCTGCAAAGTCGTGGCAAAGTACTGAAAAGTTGTGGCAAAGTGTTGAAAAGTAGTGGCAAAGTACTGAAAAGTCGTGGCAAAGTACTGAAAAGTGTGGCAAAGTACTGAAGAGTTGCGGCAAAGTCGTGGCAAAGTACTGAAAAGAGTGGCAAAGTGCTGAAAAGTCGTGGCAAAGTACTGAAAAGTGTGGCAAAGTACTGAAAAGTTGTGGCAAAGTCGTGGCAAAGTACTGAAAAGAGTGGCAAAGTATTGAAAAGTTGTGGCAAAGTCGTGGCAAAGTACTGAAAAGTGAGGCAAAGTACTGAAAAGTTGTGGCAAAGTCGTGGCAAAGTACTGAAAAGAGTGGCAAAGTACTGAAAAGTTGTGGCAAAGTCGTGGCAAAGTACTGAAAAGTGTGGCAAAGTACTGAAATTTTGTGGCGAAGTGCTGAAAAGTCGTGGCAAAGTACTGAAAAGTGTGGCAAAGTACTGAAAAGTAGTGGCAAAGTGCTGAAAAGTGTGGCAAAGTACTGAAAAGTTGTGGCAAAGTGCTGAAAAGTGTGGCAAAGTACTGAAAAGTCGTGGCAAAGTACTGAAAAGTGTGGCAAAGTACTGAAGAGTTGTGGCAAAGCCGTGGCAAAGTACTGAAAAGAGTGGCAAAGTGCTGCAAAGTCGTGGCAAAGTACTGAAAAGTTGTGGCAAAGTGTTGAAAAGTAGTGGCAAAGTACTGAAAAGTCGTGGCAAAGTACTGAAAAGTGTGGCAAAGTACTGAAGAGTTGCGGCAAAGTCGTGGCAAAGTACTGAAAAGAGTGGCAAAGTGCTGAAAAGTCGTGGCAAAGTACTGAAAAGTGTGGCAAAGTACTGAAGAGTTGTGGCAAAGTCGTGGCAAAGAACTGAAAAGAGTGGCAAAGTGCTGCAAAGTCGTGGCAAAGAACTGAAAAGTGTGGCAAAGTACTGAAAAGTTGTGGCAAAGTGCTGAAAAGTGTGGCAAAGTACTGAAAAGTTGTGGCAAAGTGCTGAAAAGTGTGGCAAAGTACTGAAAAGTTGTGGCAAAGTGGTGAAAAGTGTGGCAAAGTACTGAAAAGTTGTGGCAAAGTGCTGAAAAGTAGTGGCAAAGTACTGAAAAGTCGTGGCAAAGTACTGAAAAGTGTGGCAAAGTACTGAAGAGTTGTGGCAAAGTCGTGGCAAAGTACTGAAAAGAGTGGCAAAGTGGTGCAAAGTCGTGGCAAAGTACTGAAAAGTGTGGCAAAGTACTGAAAAGTTGTGGCAAAGTGCTGAAAAGTGTGGCAAAGTGCTGCAAAGTCGTGGCAAAGTGCTGAAAAGTGTGGCAAAGGACTGAAAAGTTGTGGCAAAGTGCTGAAAAGTGTGGCAAAGTACTGAAAAGTAGTGGCGAAGTGCTGAAAAGTCGTGGCAAAGTACTGAAAAGTGTGGCAAAGTACTGAAAAGTTGTGGCAAAGTCGTGGCAAAGTACTGAAAAGAGTGGCAAAGTACTGAAAAGTTGTGGCAAAGTCGTGGCAAAGTACTGAAAAGTGTGGCAAAGTACTGAAAAGTTGTGGCGAAGTGCTGAAAAGTCGTGGCAATTAACTGAAAAGTGTGGCAAAGTACTGAAAAGTTGTGGCAAAGTGCTAAAAAGTCGTGGCAAAGTCGTGGCAAAGTACTGAAAAGTGTGGCAAAGTACTGAAAAGTTGTGGCAAAGTGCTGAAAAGTGTGGCAAAGTTCTGCAAAGTCGTGGCAAAGTACTGAAAAGTGTGGCAAAGTAAAGACAAGTTGTGGCAAAGTGCTGAAAAGTGTGGCAAATACTGAAAAGTTGTGGCAAAGTGCTGAAAAGTAGTAGCAAAGTACTGAAAAGTCGTGGCAAAGTCGTGGCAAAGTACTGAAAAGTGTGGCAAAGTACTGAAAAGTTGTGGCAAAGTCGTGGCTAAGTACTGAAAAGAGTGGCAAAGTACTGAAAAGTTGTGGCAAAGTGCTGCAAAGTCGTGGCAAAGTACTGAAAAGTGTGGCAAAGTACTGAAAAGTTGTGGCAAAGTGCTGAAAAGTGTGGCAAAGTACTGAAAAGTTGTGGCAAAGTGCTGAAAAGTGTGGCAAAGTACTGAAAAGTTGTGGCAAAGTTCTGAAAAGTAGTGGCAAAGTACTGAAAAGTCGAGGCAAAGTCGTGGCAAAGTACTGAAAAGTGTGACAAAGTACTGAAAAGTTGTGGCAAAGTGCTGAAAAGTCGTGGCAAAGTACTGAAAAGTGTGGCAAAGTACTGACGAGTTGTGGCACAGTCGTGGCAAAGTACTGAAAAGAGTGGCAAAGTGCTGCAAAGTCGTGGCAAAGAACTGAAAAGTGTGGCAAAGTACTGAAAAGTTGTGGCAAAGTGCTGAAAAGTGTGGCAAAGTGCTGCAAAGTCGTGGCAAAGTACTGAAAAGTGTGGCAAAGTGCTGAAAAGTTGTGGCAAAGTCGTGGCAAAGTACTGAAAAGAGTGGCAAAGTACTGAAAAGTTGTGGCAAAGTCGTGGCAAAGTACTGGAAAGTGTGGCAAAGTACTGAAAAGTTGTGGCGAAGTGCTGAAAAGTCGTGGCAAAGTACTGAAAAGTGTGGCAAAGTACTGAAAAGTAGTGGCAAAGTGCTGCAAAGTCGTGGCAAAGTACTGAAAAATGTGGCAAAGTACTGAAAAGTTGTGGCAAAGTGCTGAAAAGTGTGGCAAAGTACTGAAAAGTTGTGGCAAAGTGCTGAAAAGTGTGGCAAAGTACTGAAAAGTTGTGGCAAAGTTCTGAAAAGTAGTGGCAAAGTACTGAAAAGTCGTGGCAAAGTCGTGGCAAAGTACTGAAAAGTGTGACAAAGTACTGAAAAGTTGTGGCAAAGTGCTGAAAAGTCGTGGCAAAGTACTGAAAAGTGTGGCAAAGTACTGAAGAGTTGTGGCAAGTCGTGGCAAAGTACTGAAAAGAGTGGCAAAGTGCGGCAAAGTCGTGGCAAAGAACTGAAAAGTGTGGCAAAGTACTGAAAAGTTGTTGCAAAGTGCTGAAAAGTGTGGCAAAGTGCTGCAAAGTCGTGGCAAAGTACTGAAAAGTGTTGCAAAGAACTGAAAAGTTGTGGCAAAGTACTGAAAAGTGTAGCAAAGTACTGAAAAGTAGTGGCGAAGTGCTGAAAAGTCGTGGCAAAGTACTGAAGAGTGTGGCAAAGTACTGAAAAGTTGTGACAAAGTGCTGAAAAGTGTTGCAAAGTGCTGCAAAGTCATGGCAAGTGCTGAAAAGTGTGGCAAAGGACTGAAAAGTTGTGGCAAAGTACTGAAAAGTGTGGCAAAGTACTGAAAAGTAGTGGCGAAGTGCTGAAAAGTCGTGGCAAAGTACTGAAAAGTGTGTCAAAGTACTGAAAAGTTGTGGCAAAGTCGTGGCAAATACTGAAAAGAGTGGCAAAGTATTGAAAAGTTGTGGCAAAGTCGTGGCAAAGTACTGAAAAGTGAGGCAAAGTACTGAAAAGTTGTGGCAAAGTCGTGGCAAAGTACTGAAAAGAGTGGCAAAGAACTGAAAAGTTGTGGCAAAGTCGTGGCAAAGTACTGAAAAGTGTGGCAAAGTACTGAAATTTTGTGGCGAAGTGCTGAAAAGTCGTGGCAAAGTACTGAAAAGTGTGGCAAAGTACTGAAAAGTAGTGGCAAAGTGCTGAAAAGTGTGGCAAAGTACTGAAAAGTTGTGGCAAAGTGCTGAAAAGTGTGGCAAAGTACTGAAAAGTTGTGGCAAAGTTATGAAAAGTAGTGGCAAAGTACTGAAAAGTCGTGGCAAAGTACTGAAAAGTGTGGCAAAATACTGAAGAGTTGTGGCAAAGCCGTGGCAAAGTACTGAAAAGAGTGGCAAAGTGCTGCAAAGTCGTGGCAAAGTACTGAAAAGTTGTGGCAAAGTGTTGAAAAGTAGTGGCAAAGTACTGAAAAGTCGTGGCAAAGTACTGAAAAGTGTGGCAAAGTACTGAAGAGTTGCGGCAAAGTCGTGGCAAAGTACTGAAAAGAGTGGCAAAGTGCTGAAAAGTCGTGGCAAAGTACTGAAAAGTGTGGCAAAGTACTGAAGAGTTGTGGCAAAGTCGTGGCAAAGAACTGAAAAGAGTGGCAAAGTGCTGCAAAGTCGTGGCAAAGAACTGAAAAGTGTGGCAAAGTACTGAAAAGTTGTGGCAAAGTGCTGAAAAGTGTGGCAAAGTACTGAAAAGTTGTGGCAAAGTGCTGAAAAGTGTGGCAAAGTACTGAAAAGTTGTGGCAAAGTGGTGAAAAGTGTGGCAAAGTACTGAAAAGTTGTGGCAAAGTTCTGAAAAGTAGTGGCAAAGTACTGAAAAGTCGTGGCAAAGTACTGAAAAGTGTGGCAAAGTACTGAAGAGTTGCGGCAAAGTACTGAAAAGTGTAGCAAAGTACTGAAAAGTAGTGGCGAAGTGCTGAAAGGTCGTGGCAAAGTACTGAAAAGTGTGGCAAAGTACTGAAAAGTTGTGGCAAAGTCGTGGCAAAGAACTGAAAAGTGTGGCAAAGTACTGAAAAGTTGTGGCAAAGTGGTGAAAAGTGTGGCAAAGTACTGAAAAGTTGTGGCAAAGTTCTGAAAAGTAGTGGCAAAGTACTGAAAAGTCGTGGCAAAGTCGTGGCAAAGTACTGAAAAGTGTGACAAAGTACTGAAAAGTTGTGGCAAAGTGCTGAAAAGTCGTGGCAAAGTACTGAAAAGTGTGGCAAAGTACTGAAGAGTTGTGGCAAAGTCTTGGCAAAGTACTGAAAAGAGTGGCAAAGTGCTGCAAAGTCGTGGCAAAGTACTGAAAAGTGTGGCAAAGTACTGAAAAGTTGTGGCAAAGTACTGAAAAGTGTAGCAAAGTACTGAAAAGTAGTGGCGAAGTGCTGAAAGGTCGTGGCAAAGTACTGAAAAGTGTGGCAAAGTACTGAAAAGTTGTGGCAAAGTCGTGGCAAAGTACTGAAAAGAGTGGCAAAGTACTGAAAAGTTGTGGCAAAGTGCTGAAATGTGTGGCAAAGTGCTGCAAAGTCGTGGCAAAGAACTGAAAAGTGTGGCAAAGTACTGAAAAGTTGTGGCAAAGTGCTGAAAAGTGTGGCAAAGTGCTGCAAAGTCGTGGCAAAGTACTGAAAAGTGTGGCAAAGTACTGAAAAGTTGTGGCAAAGTCGTGGCAAAGTACTGAAAAGAGTGGCAAAGTACTGAAAAGTTGTGGCAAAGTCGTGGCAAAGTACTGGAAAGTGTGGCAAAGTACTGAAAAGTTGTGGCGAAGTGCTGAAAAGTCGTGGCAAAGTACTGAAAAGTGTGGCAAAGTACTGAAAAGTAGTGGCAAAGTGCTGCAAAGTCGTGGCAAAGTACTGAAAAATGTGGCAAAGTACTGAAAAGTTGTGGCAAAGTGCTGAAAAGTGTGGCAAAGTACTGAAAAGTTGTGGCAAAGTGCTGAAAAGTGTGGCAAAGTACTGAAAAGTTGTGGCAAAGTTCTGAAAAGTAGTGGCAAAGTACTGAAAAGTCGTGGCAAAGTCGTGGCAAAGTACTGAAAAGTGTGACAAAGTACTGAAAAGTTGTGGCAAAGTGCTGAAAAGTCGTGGCAAAGTACTGAAAAGTGTGGCAAAGTACTGAAGAGTTGTGGCAAGTCGTGGCAAAGTACTGAAAAGAGTGGCAAAGTGCGGCAAAGTCGTGGCAAAGAACTGAAAAGTGTGGCAAAGTACTGAAAAGTTGAGGCAAAGTGCTGAAAAGTGTGGCAAATTACTGAAAAGTAGTGGCGAAGTGCTGAAAAGTCGTGGCAAAGTACTGAAAAGTGAGGCAAAGTACTGAAAAGTTGTGGCAAAGTCGTGGCAAAGTACTGAAAAGAGTGGCAAAGTACTGAAAAGTTGTGGCAAAGTCGTGGCAAAGTACTGAAAAGTGTGGCAAAGTACTGAAATTTTGTGGCGAAGTGCTGAAAAGTCGTGGCAAAGTACTGAAAAGTGTGGCAAAGTACTGAAAAGTAGTGGCAAAGTGCTGAAAAGTGTGGCAAAGTACTGAAAAGTTGTGGCAAAGTGCTGAAAAGTGTGGCAAAGTACTGAAAAGTTGTGGCAAAGTTATGAAAAGTAGTGGCAAAGTACTGAAAAGTCGTGGCAAAGTACTGAAAAGTGTGGCAAAGTACTGAAGAGTTGTGGCAAAGCCGTGGCAAAGTACTGAAAAGAGTGGCAAAGTGCTGCAAAGTCGTGGCAAAGTACTGAAAAGTTGTGGCAAAGTGTTGAAAAGTAGTGGCAAAGTACTGAAAAGTCGTGGCAAAGTACTGAAAAGTGTGGCAAAGTACTGAAGAGTTGCGGCAAAGTCGTGGCAAAGTACTGAAAAGAGTGGCAAAGTGCTGAAAAGTCGTGGCAAAGTACTGAAAAGTGTGGCAAAGTACTGAAGAGTTGTGGCAAAGTCGTGGCAAAGAACTGAAAAGAGTGGCAAAGTGCTGCAAAGTCGTGGCAAAGAACTGAAAAGTGTGGCAAAGTACTGAAAAGTTGTGGCAAAGTGCTGAAAAGTGTGGCAAAGTACTGAAAAGTTGTGGCAAAGTGCTGAAAAGTGTGGCAAAGTACTGAAAAGTTGTGGCAAAGTGGTGAAAAGTGTGGCAAAGTACTGAAAAGTTGTGGCAAAGTTCTGAAAAGTAGTGGCAAAGTACTGAAAAGTCGTGGCAAAGTCGTGGCAAAGTACTGAAAAGTGTGACAAAGTACTGAAAAGTTGTGGCAAAGTGCTGAAAAGTCGTGGCAAAGTACTGAAAAGTGTGGCAAAGTACTGAAGAGTTGTGGCAAAGTCTTGGCAAAGTACTGAAAAGAGTGGCAAAGTGCTGCAAAGTCGTGGCAAAGTACTGAAAAGTGTGGCAAAGTACTGAAAAGTTGTGGCAAAGTACTGAAAAGTGTAGCAAAGTACTGAAAAGTAGTGGCGAAGTGCTGAAAGGTCGTGGCAAAGTACTGAAAAGTGTGGCAAAGTACTGAAAAGTTGTGGCAAAGTCGTGGCAAAGTACTGAAAAGAGTGGCAAAGTACTGAAAAGTTGTGGCAAAGTGCTGAAATGTGTGGCAAAGTGCTGCAAAGTCGTGGCAAAGAACTGAAAAGTGTGGCAAAGTACTGAAAAGTTGTGGCAAAGTGCTGAAAAGTGTGGCAAAGTGCTGCAAAGTCGTGGCAAAGTACTGAAAAGTGTGGCAAAGTACTGAAAAGTTGTGGCAAAGTCGTGGCAAAGTACTGAAAAGAGTGGCAAAGTACTGAAAAGTTGTGGCAAAGTCGTGGCAAAGTACTGGAAAGTGTGGCAAAGTACTGAAAAGTTGTGGCGAAGTGCTGAAAAGTCGTGGCAAAGTACTGAAAAGTGTGGCAAAGTACTGAAAAGTAGTGGCAAAGTGCTGCAAAGTCGTGGCAAAGTACTGAAAAATGTGGCAAAGTACTGAAAAGTTGTGGCAAAGTGCTGAAAAGTGTGGCAAAGTACTGAAAAGTTGTGGCAAAGTGCTGAAAAGTGTGGCAAAGTACTGAAAAGTTGTGGCAAAGTTCTGAAAAGTAGTGGCAAAGTACTGAAAAGTCGTGGCAAAGTCGTGGCAAAGTACTGAAAAGTGTGACAAAGTACTGAAAAGTTGTGGCAAAGTGCTGAAAAGTCGTGGCAAAGTACTGAAAAGTGTGGCAAAGTACTGAAGAGTTGTGGCAAGTCGTGGCAAAGTACTGAAAAGAGTGGCAAAGTGCGGCAAAGTCGTGGCAAAGAACTGAAAAGTGTGGCAAAGTACTGAAAAGTTGAGGCAAAGTGCTGAAAAGTGTGGCAAATTACTGAAAAGTAGTGGCGAAGTGCTGAAAAGTCGTGGCAAAGTACTGAAAAGTGAGGCAAAGTACTGAAAAGTTGTGGCAAAGTCGTGGCAAAGTACTGAAAAGAGTGGCAAAGTACTGAAAAGTTGTGGCAAAGTCGTGGCAAAGTACTGAAAAGTGTGGCAAAGTACTGAAATTTTGTGGCGAAGTGCTGAAAAGTCGTGGCAAAGTACTGAAAAGTGTGGCAAAGTACTGAAAAGTAGTGGCAAAGTGCTGAAAAGTGTGGCAAAGTACTGAAAAGTTGTGGCAAAGTGCTGAAAAGTGTGGCAAAGTACTGAAAAGTTGTGGCAAAGTTATGAAAAGTAGTGGCAAAGTACTGAAAAGTCGTGGCAAAGTACTGAAAAGTGTGGCAAAGTACTGAAGAGTTGTGGCAAAGCCGTGGCAAAGTACTGAAAAGAGTGGCAAAGTGCTGCAAAGTCGTGGCAAAGTACTGAAAAGTTGTGGCAAAGTGTTGAAAAGTAGTGGCAAAGTACTGAAAAGTCGTGGCAAAGTACTGAAAAGTGTGGCAAAGTACTGAAGAGTTGCGGCAAAGTCGTGGCAAAGTACTGAAAAGAGTGGCAAAGTGCTGAAAAGTCGTGGCAAAGTACTGAAAAGTGTGGCAAAGTACTGAAGAGTTGTGGCAAAGTCGTGGCAAAGAACTGAAAAGAGTGGCAAAGTGCTGCAAAGTCGTGGCAAAGAACTGAAAAGTGTGGCAAAGTACTGAAAAGTTGTGGCAAAGTGCTGAAAAGTGTGGCAAAGTACTGAAAAGTTGTGGCAAAGTGCTGAAAAGTGTGGCAAAGTACTGAAAAGTTGTGGCAAAGTGGTGAAAAGTGTGGCAAACTACTGAAAAGTTGTGGCAAAGTTCTGAAAAGTAGTGGCAAAGTACTGAAAAGTCGTGGCAAAGTCGTGGCAAAGTACTGAAAAGTGTGACAAAGTACTGAAAAGTTGTGGCAAAGTGCTGAAAAGTCGTGGCAAAGTACTGAAAAGTGTGGCAAAGTACTGAAGAGTTGTGGCAAAGTCGTGGCAAAGTACTGAAAAGAGTGGCAAAGTGCTGCAAAGTCGTGGCAAAGTACTGAAAAGTGTGGCAAAGTACTGAAAAGTTGTGGCAAAGTACTGAAAAGTGTAGCAAAGTACTGAAAAGTAGTGGCGAAGTGCTGAAAGGTCGTGGCAAAGTACTGAAAAGTGTGGCAAAGTACTGAAAAGTTGTGGCAAAGTCGTGGCAAAGTACTGAAAAGAGTGGCAAAGTACTGAAAAGTTGTGGCAAAGTGCTGAAATGTGTGGCAAAGTGCTGCAAAGTCGTGGCAAAGAACTGAAAAGTGTGGCAAAGTACTGAAAAGTTGTGGCAAAGTGCTGAAAAGTGTGGCAAAGTGCTGCAAAGTCGTGGCAAAGTACTGAAAAGTGTGGCAAAGTACTGAAAAGTTGTGGCAAAGTCGTGGCAAAGTACTGAAAAGAGTGGCAAAGTACTGAAAAGTTGTGGCAAAGTCGTGGCAAAGTACTGGAAAGTGTGGCAAAGTACTGAAAAGTTGTGGCGAAGTGCTGAAAAGTCGTGGCAAAGTACTGAAAAGTGTGGCAAAGTACTGAAAAGTAGTGGCAAAGTGCTGCAAAGTCGTGGCAAAGTACTGAAAAATGTGGCAAAGTACTGAAAAGTTGTGGCAAAGTGCTGAAAAGTGTGGCAAAGTACTGAAAAGTTGTGGCAAAGTGCTGAAAAGTGTGGCAAAGTACTGAAAAGTTGTGGCAAAGTTCTGAAAAGTAGTGGCAAAGTACTGAAAAGTCGTGGCAAAGTCGTGGCAAAGTACTGAAAAGTGTGACAAAGTACTGAAAAGTTGTGGCAAAGTGCTGAAAAGTCGTGGCAAAGTACTGAAAAGTGTGGCAAAGTACTGAAGAGTTGTGGCAAGTCGTGGCAAAGTACTGAAAAGAGTGGCAAAGTGCGGCAAAGTCGTGGCAAAGAACTGAAAAGTGTGGCAAAGTACTGAAAAGTTGTTGCAAAGTGCTGAAAAGTGTGGCAAAGTGCTGCAAAGTCGTGGCAAAGTACTGAAAAGTGTTGCAAAGTACTGAAAAGTTGTGGCAAAGTACTGAAAAGTGTAGCAAAGTACTGAAAAGTAGTGGCGAAGTGCTGAAAAGTCGTGGCAAAGTACTGAAGAGTGTGGCAAAGTACTGAAAAGTTGTGACAAAGTGCTGAAAAGTGTTGCAAAGTGCTGCAAAGTCATGGCAAGTGCTGAAAAGTGTGGCAAAGGACTGAAAAGTTGTGGCAAAGTACTGAAAAGTGTGGCAAAGTACTGAAAAGTAGTGGCGAAGTGCTGAAAAGTCGTGGCAAAGTACTGAAAAGTGTGTCAAAGTACTGAAAAGTTGTGGCAAAGTCGTGGCAAAGTACTGAAAAGAGTGGCAAAGTATTGAAAAGTTGTGGCAAAGTCGTGGCAAAGTACTGAAAAGGGAGGCAAAGTACTGAAAAGTTGTGGCAAAGTCGTGGCAAAGTACTGAAAAGAGTGGCAAAGTACTGAAAAGTTGTGGCAAAGTCGTGGCAAAGTACTGAAAAGTGTGGCAAAGTACTGAAATTATGTGGCGAAGTGCTGAAAAGTCGTGGCAAAGTACTGAAAAGTGTGGCAAAGTACTGAAAAGTAGTGGCAAAGTGCTGAAAAGTGTGGCAAAGTACTGAAAAGTTGTGGCAAAGTGCTGAAAAGTGTGGCAAAGTACTGAAAAGTTGTGGCAAAGTTATGAAAAGTAGTGGCAAAGTACTGAAAAGTCGTGGCAAAGTACTGAAAAGTGTGGCAAAGTACTGAAGAGTTGTGGCAAAGCCGTGGCAAAGTACTGAAAAGAGTGGCAAAGTGCTGCAAGTCGTGGCAAAGTACTGAAAAGTTGTGGCAAAGTGTTGAAAAGTAGTGGCAAAGTACTGAAAAGTCGTGGCAAAGTACTGAAAAGTGTGGCAAAGTACTGAAGAGTTGCGGCAAAGTCGTGGCAAAGTACTGAAAAGAGTGGCAAAGTGCTGAAAAGTCGTGGAAAAGTACTGAAAAGCGTGGCAAAGTACTGAAGAGTTGTGGCAAAGTCGTGGCAAAGTACTGAAAAGTTGTGGCAAAGTGCTGAAAAGTGTGGCAAAGTACTGAAAAGTTGTGGCAAAGTGCTGAAAAGTGTGGCAAAGTACTGAAAAGTTGTGGCAAAGTGCTGAAAAGTGTGGCAAAGTACTGAAAAGTTGTTGCAAAGTGCTGAAAAGTGTGGTAAAGTGCTGCAAAGTCGTGGCAAAGTACTGAAAAGTGTGGCAAAGTACTGAAAAGTTGTGGCAAAGTACTGAAAAGTGTAGCAAAGTACTGAAAAGTAGTGGCGAAGTGCTGAAAGGTCGTGGCAAAGTACTGAAAAGTGTGGCAAAGTACTGAAAAGTTGTGGCAAAGTCGTGGCAAAGTACTGAAAAGAGTGGCAAAGTACTGAAAAGTTGTGGCAAAGTCGTGGCAAAGTACTGAAAAGTGTGGCAAAGTACTGAAAAGTTGTGGCGAAGTGCTGAAAAGTCGTGGCAAAGTACTGAAAAGTGTGGCAAAGTACTGAAAAGTAGTGGCAAAGTGATGAAAATTGTGGCAAAGTACTGAAAAGTTGAGGCAAAGTGCTGAAAAGTGTGGCAAAGTACTGAAAAGTTGTGGCAAAGTACTGAAAAGTAGTGGCAAAGTACTGAAAAGTCGTGGCAAAGTACTGAAAAGTGTGGCAAAGTACTGAAGAGTTGTGGCAAAGTCGTGGCAAAGTACTGAAAAGAGTGGCAAAGTGCTGCAAAGTCGTGGCAAAAGTACTGAAAAGTGTGGCAAAGTACTGAAAAGTTGTGGCAAAGTGCTGAAAAGTGTGGCAAAGTGCTGCAAAGTCGTGGCAAAGTACTGAAAAGTGTGGCAAAGGACTGAAAAGTTGTGGCAAAGTGCTGAAAAGTGTGGCAAAGTACTGAAAAGTAGTGGCGAAGTGCTGAAAAGTCGTGGCAAAGTGCTGAAAAGTGTGGCAAAGTACTGAAAAGTTGTGGCAAAGTGGTGAAAAGTGTGGCAAAGTACTGAAAAGTTGTGGCAAAGTTCTGAAAAGTAGTGGCAAAGTACTGAAAAGTCGTGGCAAAGTCGTGGCAAAGTACTGAAAAGTGTGACAAAGTACTGAAAAGTTGTGGCAAAGTGCTGAAAAGTCGTGGCAAAGTACTGAAAAGTGTGGCAAAGTACTGAAGAGTTGTGGCAAAGTCTTGGCAAAGTACTGAAAAGAGTGGCAAAGTGCTGCAAAGTCGTGGCAAAGTACTGAAAAGTGTGGCAAAGTACTGAAAAGTTGTGGCAAAGTACTGAAAAGTGTAGCAAAGTACTGAAAAGTAGTGGCGAAGTGCTGAAAGGTCGTGGCAAAGTACTGAAAAGTGTGGCAAAGTACTGAAAAGTTGTGGCAAAGTCGTGGCAAAGTACTGAAAAGAGTGGCAAAGTACTGAAAAGTTGTGGCAAAGTGCTGAAATGTGTGGCAAAGTGCTGCAAAGTCGTGGCAAAGAACTGAAAAGTGTGGCAAAGTACTGAAAAGTTGTGGCAAAGTGCTGAAAAGTGTGGCAAAGTGCTGCAAAGTCGTGGCAAAGTACTGAAAAGTGTGGCAAAGTACTGAAAAGTTGTGGCAAAGTCGTGGCAAAGTACTGAAAAGAGTGGCAAAGTACTGAAAAGTTGTGGCAAAGTCGTGGCAAAGTACTGGAAAGTGTGGCAAAGTACTGAAAAGTTGTGGCGAAGTGCTGAAAAGTCATGGCAAAGTACTGAAAAGTGTGGCAAAGTACTGAAAAGTAGTGGCAAAGTGCTGCAAAGTCGTGGCAAAGTACTGAAAAATGTGGCAAAGTACTGAAAAGTTGTGGCAAAGTGCTGAAAAGTGTGGCAAAGTACTGAAAAGTTGTGGCAAAGTGCTGAAAAGTGTGGCAAAGTACTGAAAAGTTGTGGCAAAGTTCTGAAAAGTAGTGGCAAAGTACTGAAAAGTCGTGGCAAAGTCGTGGCAAAGTACTGAAAAGTGTGACAAAGTACTGAAAAGTTGTGGCAAAGTGCTGAAAAGTCGTGGCAAAGTACTGAAAAGTGTGGCAAAGTACTGAAGAGTTGTGGCAAGTCGTGGCAAAGTACTGAAAAGAGTGGCAAAGTGCGGCAAAGTCGTGGCAAAGAACTGAAAAGTGTGGCAAAGTACTGAAAAGTTGAGGCAAAGTGCTGAAAAGTGTGGCAAATTACTGAAAAGTAGTGGCGAAGTGCTGAAAAGTCGTGGCAAAGTACTGAAAAGTGAGGCAAAGTACTGAAAAGTTGTGGCAAAGTCGTGGCAAAGTACTGAAAAGAGTGGCAAAGTACTGAAAAGTTGTGGCAAAGTCGTGGCAAAGTACTGAAAAGTGTGGCAAAGTACTGAAATTTTGTGGCGAAGTGCTGAAAAGTCGTGGCAAAGTACTGAAAAGTGTGGCAAAGTACTGAAAAGTAGTGGCAAAGTGCTGAAAAGTGTGGCAAAGTACTGAAAAGTTGTGGCAAAGTGCTGAAAAGTGTGGCAAAGTACTGAAAAGTTGTGGCAAAGTTATGAAAAGTAGTGGCAAAGTACTGAAAAGTCGTGGCAAAGTACTGAAAAGTGTGGCAAAGTACTGAAGAGTTGTGGCAAAGCCGTGGCAAAGTACTGAAAAGAGTGGCAAAGTGCTGCAAAGTCGTGGCAAAGTACTGAAAAGTTGTGGCAAAGTGTTGAAAAGTAGTGGCAAAGTACTGAAAAGTCGTGGCAAAGTACTGAAAAGTGTGCAAAGTACTGAAGAGTTGCGGCAAAGTCGTGGCAAAGTACTGAAAAGAGTGGCAAAGTGCTGAAAAGTCGTGGCAAAGTACTGAAAAGTGTGGCAAAGTACTGAAGAGTTGTGGCAAAGTCGTGGCAAAGAACTGAAAAGAGTGGCAAAGTGCTGCAAAGTCGTGGCAAAGAACTGAAAAGTGTGGCAAAGTACTGAAAAGTTGTGGCAAAGTGCTGAAAAGTGTGGCAAAGTACTGAAAAGTTGTGGCAAAGTGCTGAAAAGTGTGGCAAAGTACTGAAAAGTTGTGGCAAAGTGGTGAAAAGTGTGGCAAACTACTGAAAAGTTGTGGCAAAGTTCTGAAAAGTAGTGGCAAAGTACTGAAAAGTCGTGGCAAAGTCGTGGCAAAGTACTGAAAAGTGTGACAAAGTACTGAAAAGTTGTGGCAAAGTGCTGAAAAGTCGTGGCAAAGTACTGAAAAGTGTGGCAAAGTACTGAAGAGTTGTGGCAAAGTCGTGGCAAAGTACTGAAAAGAGTGGCAAAGTGCTGCAAAGTCGTGGCAAAGTACTGAAAAGTGTGGCAAAGTACTGAAAAGTTGTGGCAAAGTACTGAAAAGTGTAGCAAAGTACTGAAAAGTAGTGGCGAAGTGCTGAAAGGTCGTGGCAAAGTACTGAAAAGTGTGGCAAAGTACTGAAAAGTTGTGGCAAAGTCGTGGCAAAGTACTGAAAAGAGTGGCAAAGTACTGAAAAGTTGTGGCAAAGTGCTGAAATGTGTGGCAAAGTGCTGCAAAGTCGTGGCAAAGAACTGAAAAGTGTGGCAAAGTACTGAAAAGTTGTGGCAAAGTGCTGAAAAGTGTGGCAAAGTGCTGCAAAGTCGTGGCAAAGTACTGAAAAGTGTGGCAAAGTACTGAAAAGTTGTGGCAAAGTCGTGGCAAAGTACTGAAAAGAGTGGCAAAGTACTGAAAAGTTGTGGCAAAGTCGTGGCAAAGTACTGGAAAGTGTGGCAAAGTACTGAAAAGTTGTGGCGAAGTGCTGAAAAGTCGTGGCAAAGTACTGAAAAGTGTGGCAAAGTACTGAAAAGTAGTGGCAAAGTGCTGCAAAGTCGTGGCAAAGTACTGAAAAATGTGGCAAAGTACTGAAAAGTTGTGGCAAAGTGCTGAAAAGTGTGGCAAAGTACTGAAAAGTTGTGGCAAAGTGCTGAAAAGTGTGGCAAAGTACTGAAAAGTTGTGGCAAAGTTCTGAAAAGTAGTGGCAAAGTACTGAAAAGTCGTGGCAAAGTCGTGGCAAAGTACTGAAAAGTGTGACAAAGTACTGAAAAGTTGTGGCAAAGTGCTGAAAAGTCGTGGCAAAGTACTGAAAAGTGTGGCAAAGTACTGAAGAGTTGTGGCAAGTCGTGGCAAAGTACTGAAAAGAGTGGCAAAGTGCGGCAAAGTCGTGGCAAAGAACTGAAAAGTGTGGCAAAGTACTGAAAAGTTGTTGCAAAGTGCTGAAAAGTGTGGCAAAGTGCTGCAAAGTCGTGGCAAAGTACTGAAAAGTGTTGCAAAGTACTGAAAAGTTGTGGCAAAGTACTGAAAAGTGTAGCAAAGTACTGAAAAGTAGTGGCGAAGTGCTGAAAAGTCGTGGCAAAGTACTGAAGAGTGTGGCAAAGTACTGAAAAGTTGTGACAAAGTGCTGAAAAGTGTTGCAAAGTGCTGCAAAGTCATGGCAAGTGCTGAAAAGTGTGGCAAAGGACTGAAAAGTTGTGGCAAAGTACTGAAAAGTGTGGCAAAGTACTGAAAAGTAGTGGCGAAGTGCTGAAAAGTCGTGGCAAAGTACTGAAAAGTGTGTCAAAGTACTGAAAAGTTGTGGCAAAGTCGTGGCAAAGTACTGAAAAGAGTGGCAAAGTATTGAAAAGTTGTGGCAAAGTCGTGGCAAAGTACTGAAAAGTGAGGCAAAGTACTGAAAAGTTGTGGCAAAGTCGTGGCAAAGTACTGAAAAGAGTGGCAAAGTACTGAAAAGTTGTGGCAAAGTCGTGGCAAAGTACTGAAAAGTGTGGCAAAGTACTGAAATTATGTGGCGAAGTGCTGAAAAGTCGTGGCAAAGTACTGAAAAGTGTGGCAAAGTACTGAAAAGTAGTGGCAAAGTGCTGAAAAGTGTGGCAAAGTACTGAAAAGTTGTGGCAAAGTGCTGAAAAGTGTGGCAAAGTACTGAAAAGTTGTGGCAAAGTTATGAAAAGTAGTGGCAAAGTACTGAAAAGTCGTGGCAAAGTACTGAAAAGTGTGGCAAAGTACTGAAGAGTTGTGGCAAAGCCGTGGCAAAGTACTGAAAAGAGTGGCAAAGTGCTGCAAGTCGTGGCAAAGTACTGAAAAGTTGTGGCAAAGTGTTGAAAAGTAGTGGCAAAGTACTGAAAAGTCGTGGCAAAGTACTGAAAAGTGTGGCAAAGTACTGAAGAGTTGCGGCAAAGTCGTGGCAAAGTACTGAAAAGAGTGGCAAAGTGCTGAAAAGTCGTGGCAAAGTACTGAAAAGCGTGGCAAAGTACTGAAGAGTTGTGGCAAAGTCGTGGCAAAGTACTGAAAAGTTGTGGCAAAGTGCTGAAAAGTGTGGCAAAGTACTGAAAAGTTGTGGCAAAGTGCTGAAAAGTGTGGCAAAGTACTGAAAAGTTGTGGCAAAGTGCTGAAAAGTGTGGCAAAGTACTGAAAAGTTGTTGCAAAGTGCTGAAAAGTGTGGTAAAGTGCTGCAAAGTCGTGGCAAAGTACTGAAAAGTGTGGCAAAGTACTGAAAAGTTGTGGCAAAGTACTGAAAAGTGTAGCAAAGTACTGAAAAGTAGTGGCGAAGTGCTGAAAGGTCGTGGCAAAGTACTGAAAAGTGTGGCAAAGTACTGAAAAGTTGTGGCAAAGTCGTGGCAAAGTACTGAAAAGAGTGGCAAAGTACTGAAAAGTTGTGGCAAAGTCGTGGCAAAGTACTGAAAAGTGTGGCAAAGTACTGAAAAGTTGTGGCGAAGTGCTGAAAAGTCGTGGCAAAGTACTGAAAAGTGTGGCAAAGTACTGAAAAGTAGTGGCAAAGTGATGAAAATTGTGGCAAAGTACTGAAAAGTTGAGGCAAAGTGCTGAAAAGTGTGGCAAAGTACTGAAAAGTTGTGGCAAAGTACTGAAAAGTAGTGGCAAAGTACTGAAAAGTCGTGGCAAAGTACTGAAAAGTGTGGCAAAGTACTGAAGAGTTGTGGCAAAGTCGTGGCAAAGTACTGAAAAGAGTGGCAAAGTGCTGCAAAGTCGTGGCAAAAGTACTGAAAAGTGTGGCAAAGTACTGAAAAGTTGTGGCAAAGTGCTGAAAAGTGTGGCAAAGTGCTGCAAAGTCGTGGCAAAGTACTGAAAAGTGTGGCAAAGGACTGAAAAGTTGTGGCAAAGTGCTGAAAAGTGTGGCAAAGTACTGAAAAGTAGTGGCGAAGTGCTGAAAAGTCGTGGCAAAGTACTGACAAGTGTGGCAAAGTACTGAAAAGTTGTGGCAAAGTCGTGGCAAAGTACTGAAAAGAGTGGCAAAGTACTGAAAAGTTGTGGCAAAGTCGTGGCAAAGTACTTAAAGTGTGGCAAAGTACTGAAAAGTTGTGGCGAAGTGCTGAAAAGTCGTGGCAATGTACTGAAAAGTGTGGCAAAGTACTGAAAAGTTGTGGCAAAGTGCTGAAAAGTCGTGGCAAAGTCGTGGCAAAGTACTGAAAAGTGTGGCAAAGTACAGAAAAGTTGTGGCAAAGTGCTGAAAAGTGTGGCAAAGTGCTGCAAAGTCGTGGCAAAGTACTGAAAAGTGTGGCAAAGTAAAGAAAAGTTGTGGCAAAGTGCTGAAAAGTGTGGCAAATACTGAAAAGTTGTGGCAAAGTGCTGAAAAGTAGTGGCAAAGTACTGAAAAGTCGTGGCAAAGTCGTGGCAAAGTACTGAAAAGTGTGGCAAAGTAGAAAAGCTGTGGCAAAGTCGTGGCTAAGTACTGAAAAGAGTGGCAAAGTACTGAAAAGTTGTGGCAAAGTGCTGCAAAGTCGTGGCAAAGTACTGAAAAGTGTGGCAAAGTACTGAAAAGTTGTGGCAAAGTGCTGAAAAGTGTGGCAAAGTACTGAAAAGTTGTGGCAAAGTGCTGAAAAGTGTGGCAAAGTACTGAAAAGTTGTGGCAAAGTTCTGAAAAGTAGTGGCAAAGTACTGAAAAGTCGTGGCAAAGTCGTGGCAAAGTACTGAAAAGTGTGACAAAGTATTGAAAAGTTGTGGCAAAGTGCTGAAAAGTCGTGGCAAAGTACTGAAAAGTGTGGCAAAGTACTGACGAGTTGTGGCACAGTCGTGGCAAAGTACTGAAAAGACTGGCAAAGTGCTGCAAAGTCGTGGCAAAGAACTGAAAAGTGTGGCAAAGTACTGAAAAGTTGTGGCAAAGTGCTGAAAAGTGTGGCAAAGTGCTGCAAAGTCGTGGCAAAGTACTGAAAAGTGTGGCAAAGTACTGAAAAGTTGTGGCAAAGTACTGAAAAGTGTAGCAAAGTACTGAAAAGTAGTGGCGAAGTGCTGAAAAGTCGTGGCAAAGTACTGAAAAGTGTGGCAAAGTAATGAAAAGTTGTGGCAAAGTGCTGAAAAGTGTGGCAAAGTGCTGCAAAGTCGTGGCAAAGTACTGAAAAGTTGTGGCAAAGTGTCAAAAAGTAGTGGCAAAGTACTGAAAAGTCGTGGCAAAGTACTGAAAAGTGTGGCAAAGTACTGAAGAGTTGTAGCAAAGTGGTGGCAAAGTACTGAAAAGAGTGGCAAAGTGCTGAAAAGTCGTGGCAAAGTACTGAAAAGTGTGGCAAAGTACTGAAGAGTTGTGGCAAAGTAATGGCAAAGTACTGAAAAGAGTGGCAAAGTGCTGCAAAGTCGTGGCAAAGAACTGAAAAGTGTGGCAAAGTACTGAAAAGTTGTGGCAAAGTGCTGAAAAGTGTGGCAAAGTACTGAAAAGTAGTGGCGAAGTGCTGAAAAGTCGTGGCAACGTACTGAAAAGTGTGGCAAAGTACTGAAAAGTTGTGGCAAAGTCGTGGCAAAGTACTGAAAAGAGTGGCAAAGTACTGAAAAGTTGTGGCAAAGTCGTGGCAAAGTACTGAAAAGTGTGGCAAAGTACTGAAAAGTTGTGGCGAAGTGCTGAAAAGTCGTGGCAAAGTACTGAAAAGTGTGGCAAAGAACTGAAAAGTAATGGCAAAGTGCTGCAAAGTCGTGGCAAAGTACTGAAAAGTGTGGCAAAGAACTGAAAATAGTGGCAAAGTGCTGCAAAGTCGTGGCAAAGTACTGAAAAGTGTGGCAAAGTACTGAAAAGTTGTTGCAAGGTGCTGAAAAGTGTGGCAAAGTACTGAAAAGTTGTGGCAAAGTGCTGAAAAGTATGGCAAAGTGCTGCAAAGTCGTGGCAAAGTACTGAAAAGTGTGGCAAAGTACGGAAAAATGTGGCAAAGTACTGAAAAGTGTGGCAAAGTACTGAAAAGTTGTGGCAAAGTGCTGGAAAGTGTGGCAAAGTACTGAAAAGTTGTGGCAAAGTGCTGAAAAGTAGTGGCAAAGTACTGAAAAGTCGTGGCAAAGTCGTGGCAAAGTACTGAAAAGTGTGGCAAAGTACTGAAAAGTTGTGGCGAAATGCTGAAAAGTCGTGGCAAAGTACTGAAAAGTGTGGCAAAGTACTGAAAAGTAATGGCAAAGTGCTGCAAAGTCGTGGCAAAGTACTGAAAAGTGTGGCAAAGAACTGAAAATAGTGGCAAAGTGCTGCAAAGTCGTGGCAAAGTACTGAAAAGTGTGGCAAAGTACTGAAAAGTTGTTGCAAGGTGCTGAAAAGTGTGGCAAAGTACTGAAAAGTTGTGGCAAAGTGCTGAAAAGTATGGCAAAGTGCTGCAAAGTCGTGGCAAAGTACTGAAAAGTGTGGCAAAGTACGGAAAAATGTGTCAAAGTACTTTAAAGTGTGGCAAAGTACTGAAAAGTTGTGGCAAAGTGCTGGAAAGTGTGGCAAAGTACTGAAAAGTTGTGGCAAAGTGCTGAAAAGTAGTGGCAAAGTACTGAAAAGTCGTGGCAAAGTCGTGGCAAAGTACTGAAAAGTGTGGCAAAGTACTGAAAAGTTGTGGCGAAATGCTGAAAAGTCGTGGCAAAGTACTGAAAAGTGTGGCAAAGTACTGAAGAGTTGTGGCAAAGTCGTGGCAAAGTACTGAAAAGAGTGGCAAAGTGCTGCAAAGTCGTGGCAAAGTACTGAAAAGTGTGGCAAAGTACTGAAAAGTTGTTGCAAGGTGCTGAAAAGTGTGGCAAAGTACTGAAAAGTTGTGGCAAAGTGCTGAAAAGTATGGCAAAGTGCTACAAAGTCGTGGCAAAGTACTGAAAAGTGTGGCAAAGTACGGAAAAATGTGGCAAAGTACTGAAGTGTTGTGGCAAAGTCGTGGCAAAGTACTGAAAAGAGTGGCAAAGTGCTGCAAAGTCGTGGCAAAGTACTGAAAAGTGTGGCAAAGTACTGACAAGTTGTGGCAAAGTGCTGAAAAGTGTGGCAAAGTACTGAAAAGTTGTGGCAAAGTGCTGAAAAGTGTGGCAAAGTACTGAAAAGTTGTGGCAAAGTTCTGAAAAGTAGTGGCAAAGTACTGAAAAGTCGTGGCAAAGTCGTGGCAAAGTACTGAAAAGTGTGGCAAAGTACTGACAAGTTGTGGCAAAGTGCTGAAAAGTGTGGCAAAGTACTGAAAAGTTGTGGCAAAGTGCTGCAAAGTCGTGGCAAAGTACTGAAAAGTGTGGCAAAGTACTGACAAGTTGTGGCAAAGTGCTGAAAAGTGTGGCAAAGTACTGAAAAGTTGTGGCAAAGTGCTGAAAAGTGTGGCAAAGTACTGAAAAGTTGTGGCAAAGTTCTGAAAAGTAGTGGCAAAGTACTGAAAAGTCGTGGCAAAGTCGTGGCAAAGTACTGAAAAGTGTGGCAAAGTACTGAAAAGTTGTTGCAAGGTGCTGAAAAGTGTGGCAAAGTACTGAAAAGTTGTGGCAAAGTGCTGAAAAGTATGGCAAAGTGCTACAAAGTCGTGGCAAAGTACTGAAAAGTGTGGCAAAGTACGGAAAAATGTGGCAAAGTACTGAAGTGTTGTGGCAAAGTCGTGGCAAAGTACTGAAAAGAGTGGCAAAGTGCTGCAAAGTCGTGGCAAAGTACTGAAAAGTGTGGCAAAGTACTGACAAGTTGTGGCAAAGTGCTGAAAAGTGTGGCAAAGTACTGAAAAGTTGTGGCAAAGTGCTGAAAAGTGTGGCAAAGTACTGAAAAGTTGTGGCAAAGTTCTGAAAAGTAGTGGCAAAGTACTGAAAAGTCGTGGCAAAGTCGTGGCAAAGTACTGAAAAGTGTGGCAAAGTACTGACAAGTTGTGGCAAAGTGCTGAAAAGTGTGGCAAAGTACTGAAAAGTTGTGGCAAAGTGCTGCAAAGTCGTGGCAAAGTACTGAAAAGTGTGGCAAAGTACTGACAAGTTGTGGCAAAGTGCTGAAAAGTGTGGCAAAGTACTGAAAAGTTGTGGCAAAGTGCTGAAAAGTGTGGCAAAGTACTGAAAAGTTGTGGCAAAGTTCTGAAAAGTAGTGGCAAAGTACTGAAAAGTCGTGGCAAAGTCGTGGCAAAGTACTGAAAAGTGTGGCAAAGTACTGAAAAGTTGTGGCAAAGTGCTGAAAAGTCGTGGCAAAGTACTAAAAAGTGTGGCAAAGTACTGACGAGTTGTGGCACAGTCGTGGCAAAGTACTGAAAAGAGTGGCAAAGTGCTGCAAAGTCGTGGCAAAGAACTGAAAAGTGTGGCAAAGTACTGAAAAGTTGTGGCAAAGTGCTGAAAAGTGTGGCAAAGTGCTGCAAAGTCGTGGCAAAGTACTGAAAAGTTGTGGCAAAGTGCTGAAAAGTGTGGCAAAGTACTGAAAAGTAGTGGCGAAGTGCTGAAAAGTCGTGGCAACGTACTGAAAAGTGTGGCAAAGTACTGAAAAGTTGTGGCAAAGTCGTGGCAAAGTACTGAAAAGAGTGGCAAAGTACTGAAAAGTTGTGGCAAAGTCGTGGCAAAGTACTGAAAAGTGTGGCAAAGTACTGAAAAGTTGTGGCGAAGTGCTGAAAAGTCGTGGCAAAGTACTGAAAAGTGTGGCAAAGAACTGAAAAGTAATGGCAAAGTGCTGCAAAGTCGTGGCAAAGTACTGAAAAGTGTGGCAAAGAACTGAAAATAGTGGCAAAGTGCTGCAAAGTCGTGGCAAAGTACTGAAAAGTGTGGCAAAGTACTGAAAAGTTGTTGCAAGGTGCTGAAAAGTGTGGCAAAGTACTGAAAAGTTGTGGCAAAGTGCTGAAAAGTATGGCAAAGTGCTGCAAAGTCGTGGCAAAGTACTGAAAAGTGTGGCAAAGTACGGAAAAATGTGGCAAAGTACTGAAAAGTGTGGCAAAGTACTGAAAAGTTGTGGCAAAGTGCTGGAAAGTGTGGCAAAGTACTGAAAAGTTGTGGCAAAGTGCTGAAAAGTAGTGGCAAAGTACTGAAAAGTCGTGGCAAAGTCGTGGCAAAGTACTGAAAAGTGTGGCAAAGTACTGAAAAGTTGTGGCGAAATGCTGAAAAGTCGTGCAAAGTACTGAAAAGTGTGGCAAAGTACTGAAAAGTAATGGCAAAGTGCTGCAAAGTCGTGGCAAAGTACTGAAAAGTGTGGCAAAGAACTGAAAATAGTGGCAAAGTGCTGCAAAGTCGTGGCAAAGTACTGAAAAGTGTGGCAAAGTACTGAAAAGTTGTTGCAAGGTGCTGAAAAGTGTGGCAAAGTACTGAAAAGTTGTGGCAAAGTGCTGAAAAGTATGGCAAAGTGCTGCAAAGTCGTGGCAAAGTACTGAAAAGTGTGGCAAAGTACGGAAAAATGTGTCAAAGTACTTTAAAGTGTGGCAAAGTACTGAAAAGTTGTGGCAAAGTGCTGGAAAGTGTGGCAAAGTACTGAAAAGTTGTGGCAAAGTGCTGAAAAGTAGTGGCAAAGTACTGAAAAGTCGTGGCAAAGTCGTGGCAAAGTACTGAAAAGTGTGGCAAAGTACTGAAAAGTTGTGCGAAATGCTGAAAAGTCGTGGCAAAGTACTGAAAAGTGTGGCAAAGTACTGAAGAGTTGTGGCAAAGTCGTGGCAAAGTACTGAAAAGAGTGGCAAAGTGCTGCAAAGTCGTGGCAAAGTACTGAAAAGTGTGGCAAAGTACTGAAAAGTTGTTGCAAGGTGCTGAAAAGTGTGGCAAAGTACTGAAAAGTTGTGGCAAAGTGCTGAAAGTATGGCAAAGTGCTACAAAGTCGTGGCAAAGTACTGAAAAGTGTGGCAAAGTACGGAAAAATGTGGCAAAGTACTGAAGTGTTGTGGCAAAGTCGTGGCAAAGTACTGAAAAGAGTGGCAAAGTGCTGCAAAGTCGTGGCAAAGTACTGAAAAGTGTGGCAAAGTACTGACAAGTTGTGGCAAAGTGCTGAAAAGTGTGGCAAAGTACTGAAAAGTTGTGGCAAAGTGCTGAAAAGTGTGGCAAAGTACTGAAAAGTTGTGGCAAAGTTCTGAAAAGTAGTGGCAAAGTACTGAAAAGTCGTGGCAAAGTTCGTGGCAAAGTACTGAAAAGTGTGGCAAAGTACTGACAAGTTGTGGCAAAGTGCTGAAAAGTGTGGCAAAGTACTGAAAAGTTGTGGCAAAGTGCTGCAAAGTCGTGGCAAAGTACTGAAAGTGTGGCAAAGTACTGACAAGTTGTGGCAAAGTGCTGAAAAGTGTGGCAAAGTACTGAAAAGTTGTGGCAAAGTGCTGAAAAGTGTGGCAAAGTACTGAAAAGTTGTGGCAAAGTTCTGAAAAGTAGTGGCAAAGTACTGAAAAGTCGTGGCAAAGTCGTGGCAAAGTACTGAAAAGTGTGGCAAAGTACTGAAAAGTTGTTGCAAGGTGCTGAAAAGTGTGGCAAAGTACTGAAAAGTTGTGGCAAAGTGCTGAAAAGTATGGCAAAGTGCTACAAAGTCGTGGCAAAGTACTGAAAAGTGTGGCAAAGTACGGAAAACTGTGGCAAAGTACTGAAGTGTTGTGGCAAAGTCGTGGCAAAGTACTGAAAAGAGTGGCAAAGTGCTGCAAAGTCGTGGCAAAGTACTGAAAAGTGTGGCAAAGTACTGACAAGTTGTGGCAAAGTGCTGAAAAGTGTGGCAAAGTACTGAAAGTTGTGGCAAAGTGCTGAAAAGTGTGGCAAAGTACTGAAAAGTTGTGGCAAAGTTCTGAAAAGTAGTGGCAAAGTACTGAAAAGTCGTGGCAAAGTCGTGGCAAAGTACTGAAAGTGTGGCAAAGTACTGACAAGTTGTGGCAAAGTGCTGAAAAGTGTGGCAAAGTACTGAAAAGTTGTGGCAAAGTGCTGCAAAGTCGTGGCAAAGTACTGAAAAGTGTGGCAAAGTACTGACAAGTTGTGGCAAAGTGCTGAAAAGTGTGGCAAAGTACTGAAAAGTTGTGGCAAAGTGCTGAAAAGTGTGGCAAAGTACTGAAAAGTTGTGGCAAAGTTCTGAAAAGTAGTGGCAAAGTACTGAAAAGTCGTGGCAAAGTCGTGGCAAAGTACTGAAAAGTGTGGCAAAGTACTGAAAAGTTGTGGCAAAGTGCTGAAAAGTCGTGGCAAAGTACTAAAAAGTGTGGCAAAGTACTGACGAGTTGTGGCACAGTCGTGGCAAAGTACTGAAAAGAGTGGCAAAGTGCTGCAAAGTCGTGGCAAAGAACTGAAAAGTGTGGCAAAGTACTGAAAAGTTGTGGCAAAGTGCTGAAAGTGTGGCAAAGTGCTGCAAAGTCGTGGCAAAGTACTAAAAAGTTGTGGCAAAGTACTGAAAAGTGTTGGAAAGTACTGAAAAGTAGTGGCGAAGTGCTGAAAAGTCGTGGCAAAGTACTGAAAAGTGTGGCAAAGTACTGAAAAGTTGTGGCAAAGTGCTGAAAAGTGTGGCAAAGTGCTGCAAAGTCGTGGCAAAGTACTGAAAAGTTGTGGCAAAGTGTTGAAAAGTAGTGGCAAAGTACTGAAAAGTTGTGGCAAAGTACTGAAAAGTGTGGCAAAGTACTGAAGAGTTGTGGCAAAGTCGTGGCAAAGTACTGAAAAGAGTGGCAAAGTGCTGCAAAGTCGTGGCAAAGAACTGAAAAGTGTGGCAAAGTACTGAAAAGTTGTGGCAAAGTGCTGAAAAGTGTGGCAAAGTACTGAAAAGTAGTGGCGAAGTGCTGAAAAGTCGTGGCAACGTACTGAAAAGTGTGGCAAAGTACTGAAAAGTTGTGGCAAAGTCGTGGCAAAGTACTGAAAAGAGTGGCAAAGTACTGAAAAGTTGTGGCAAAGTCGTGGCAAAGTACTGAAAAGTGTGGCAAAGTACTGAAAAGTTGTGGCGAAGTGCTGAAAAGTCGTGGCAAAGTACTGAAAAGTGTGGCAAAGAACTGAAAAGTAGTGGCAAAGTGCTGCAAAGTCGTGGCAAAGTACTGAAAAGTGTGGCAAAGAACTGAAAATAGTGGCAAAGTGCTGCAAAGTCGTGGCAAAGTACTGAAAAGTGTGGCAAAGTACTGAAAAGTTGTTGCAAGGTGCTGAAAAGTGTGGCAAAGTACTGAAAAGTTGTGGCAAAGTGCTGAAAAGTATGGAAAAGTGCTGCAAAGTCGTGGCAAAGTACTGAAAAGTGTGGCAAAGTACGGAAAAATGTGGCAAAGTACTGAAAAGTGTGGCAAAGTACTGAAAAGTTGTGGCAAAGTGCTGGAAAGTGTGGCAAAGTACTGAAAAGTTGTGGCAAAGTGCTGAAAAGTAGTGGCAAAGTACTGAAAAGTCGTGGCAAAGTCGTGGCAAAGTACTGAAAAGTGTGGCAAAGTACTGAAAAGTTGTGGCGAAATGCTGAAAAGTCGTGGCAAAGTACTGAAAAGTGTGGCAAAGTACTGAAGAGTTGTGGCAAAGTCGTGGCAAAGTACTGAAAAGAGTGGCAAAGTGCTGCAAAGTCGTGGCAAAGTACTGAAAAGTGTGGCAAAGTACTGAAAAGTTGTTGCAAGGTGCTGAAAAGTGTGGCAAAGTACTGAAAAGTTGTGGCAAAGTGCTGAAAAGTATGGCAAAGTGCTGCAAAGTCGTGGCAAAGTACTGAAAAGTGTGGCAAAGTACGGAAAAATGTGGCAAAGTACTGAAGTGTTGTGGCAAAGTCGTGGCAAAGTACTGAAAAGAGTGGCAAAGTGCTGCAAAGTCGTGGCAAAGTACTGAAAAGTGTGGCAAAGTACTGAAAAGTTCTGGCAAGGTGCTGAAAAGTGTGGCAAAGTGCTGAAAAGTGTGGCAAAGTACTGAAAAGTTGTGGCAAATGCTGAAAAGTGTGGCAAAGTACTGAAAAGTTGTGGCAAAGTCGTGGCAAAGTACTGAAAAGAGTGGCAAAGTACTGAAAAGTTGTGGCAAAGTCGTGGCAAAGTACTGAAAAGTGTGGCAAAGTACTGAAAAGTTGTGGCGAAGTGCTGAAAAGTCGTGGCAAAGTACTGAAAAGTGTGGCAAAGAACTGAAAAGTAGTGGCAAAGTGCTGCAAAGTCGTTGCAAAGTACTGAAAAGTGTGGCAAAGAACTGAAAATAGTGGCAAAGTGCTGCAAAGTCGTGGCAAAGTACTGAAAAGTGTGGCAAAGTACTGAAAAGTTGTTGCAAGGTGCTGAAAAGTGTGGCAAAGTACTGAAAAGTTGTGGCAAAGTGCTGAAAAGTATGGCAAAGTGCTGCAAAGTCGTGGCAAAGTACTGAAAAGTGTGGCAAAGTACGGAAAAATGTGGCAAAGTACTGAAAAGTGTGGCAAAGTACTGAAAAGTTGTGGCAAAGTGCTGGAAAGTGTGGCAAAGTACTGAAAAGTTGTGGCAAAGTGCTGAAAAGTAGTGGCAAAGTACTGAAAAGTCGTGGCAAAGTCGTGGCAAAGTACTGAAAAGTGTGGCAAAGTACTGAAAAGTTGTGGCGAAATGCTGAAAAGTCGTGGCAAAGTACTGAAAAGTGTGGCAAAGTACTGAAGAGTTGTGGCAAAGTCGTGGCAAAGTACTGAAAAGAGTGGCAAAGTGCTGCAAAGTCGTGGCAAAGTACTGAAAAGTGTGGCAAAGTACTGAAAAGTTGTTGCAAGGTGCTGAAAAGTGTGGCAAAGTACTGAAAAGTTGTGGCAAAGTGCTGAAAAGTATGGCAAAGTGCTGCAAATCGTGGCAAAGTACTGAAAAGTGTGGCAAAGTACGGAATAATGTGGCAAAGTACTGAAGTGTTGTGGCAAAGTCGTGGCAAAGTACTGAAAAGAGTGGCAAAGTGCTGCAAAGTCGTGGCAAAGTACTGAAAAGTGTGGCAAAGTACTGAAAAGTTCTGGCAAGGTGCTGAAAAGTGTGGCAAAGTGCTGAAAAGTGTGGCAAAGTACTGAAAAGTTGTGGCAAATGCTGAAAAGTGTGGCAAAGTACTGAAAAGTTGTGGCAAAGTTCTGAAAAGTAGTGGCAAAGTACTGAAATGTCGTGGCAAAGTCGTGGCAAAGTACTGAAAAGTGTGACAAAGTACTGAAAAGTTGTGGCAAAGTGCTGAAAAGTCGTGGCAAAGTACTGAAAAGTGTGGCAAAGTACTGAAGAGTTGTGGCAAAGTCGTGGAAAAGTACTGAAAAGAGTGGCAAAGTGCTGCAAAGTCGTGGCAAAGAACTGAAAAGTGTGGCAAAGTACTGAAAAGTTGTTGCAAAGTGCTGAAAAGTGTGGCAAAGTGCTGCAAAGTCGTGGCAAAGTACTGAAAAGTTGTGGCAAAGTACTGAAAAGTGTAGCAAAGTACTGAAAAGTAGTAGCGAAGTGCTGAAAAAGTCGTGGCAAAGTACTGAAAAGTGTGGCAAAGTACTGAAAAGTCGTGGCAAAGTGCTGAAAAGTGTGGCAAAGTACTGAAAAGTGTGGCAAAGTACTGAAAAGTTGTGGCAAAGTGCTGAAAAGTGTGGCAAAGTACTGAAAAGTTGTGGCAAAGTGCTGAAAAGTGTGGCAAAGTACTGAAAAGTTGTGGCAAAGTTCTCAAAAGTAGTGGCAAAGTACTGAAAAGTCGTGGCAAAGTCGTGGCAAAGTACTGAAAAGTGTGACAAAGTACTGAAAAGTTGTGGCAAAGTGCTGAAAAAGTCGTGGCAAAATACTGAAAAGTGTGGCAAAGTACTGAAGAGTTGTGGCAAAGTCGTGGCAAAGTACTGAAAAGAGTGGCAAAGTGCTGCAAAGTCGTGGCAAAGAACTGAAAAGTGTGGCAAAGTACTGAAAAGTTGTTGCAAAGTGCTGAAAAGTGTGGCAAGTGCTGCAAAGTCGTGGCAAAGTACTGAAAAGTGTGGCAAAGTGCTGAAAAGTGTGGCAAAGTACTGAAAAGTTGTGGCAAAGTTCTGAAAAATAGTGGCAAAGTACTGAAAAGTCGTGGCAAAGTCGTGGCAAAGTACTGAAAAGTGTGACAAAGTACTGAAAAGTTGTGGCAAAGTGCTGAAAAGTCGTGGCAAAGTACTGAAAAGTGTGGCAAAGTACTGACGAGTTGTGGCACAGTCCGTGGCAAAGTACTGAAAAGAGTGGCAAAGTGCTGCAAAGTCGTGGCAAAGAACTGAAAAGTGTGGCAAAGTACTGAAAAGTTGTGGCAAAGTGCTGAAAAGTGTGGCAAAGTGCTGCAAAGTCGTGGCAAAGTACTGAAAAGTTGTGGCAAAGTGTTGAAAAGTAGTGGCAAAGTACTGAAAAGTCGTGGCAAAGTACTGAAAAGTGTGCCAAAGTATTGAAGAGTTGTGGCAAAGTGGTGGCAAAGTACTGGAAAAGAGTGGCAAAGTGCTGAAAAGTCGTGGCAAAGTACTGAAAAGTGTGGCAACGTACTGAAAAGTTGTGGCAAAGTGCTGAAAAGTGTGGCAAAGTACTGAAAAGTAGTGGCGAAGTGCTGAAAGTCGTGGCAAAGTACTGAAAAGTGTGGCAAAGTACTGAAAAGTTGTGGCAAGTCGTGGCAAAGTACTGAAAAGAGTGGCAAAGTACTGAAAAGTTGTGGCAAAGTCGTGGCAAAGTACTGAAAAGTGTGGCAAAGTACTGAAAAGTTGTGGCGAAGTGCTGAAAAGTCGTGGCAAAGTACTGAAAAGTGTGGCAAAGAACTGAAAAGTAGTGGCAAAAGTACTGCAAAGTCGTGGCAAAGTACTGAAAAGTGTGGCAAAGTACTGAAAAGTTGTGGCAAAGTGCTGAAAAGTGTGGCAAAGTACTGAAAAGTTGTGGCAAATGCTGAAAAGTGTGGCAAAGTACTGAAAAGTTGTGGCAAAGTTCTGAAAGGTAGTGGCAAAGTACTGAAAAGTCGTGGCAAAGTCGTGGCAAAGTACTGAAAAGTGTGACAAAGTACTGAAAAGTTGTGGCAAAGTGCTGAAAAGTCGTGGCAAAGTACTGAAAAGTGTGGCAAAGTACTGAAGAGTTGTGGCAAAGTCGTGGCAAAGTACTGAAAAGAGTGGCAAAGTGCTGCAAAGTCGTGGCAAAGAACTGAAAAGTGTGGCAAAGTACTGAAAAGTTGTTGCAAAGTGCTGAAAAGTGTGGCAAAGTGCTGCAAAGTCGTGGCAAAGTACTGAAAAGTTGTGGCAAAGTACTGAAAAGTGTAGCAAAGTACTGAAAAGTAGTGGCGAAGTGCTGAAAAGTCGTGGCAAAGTACTGAAAAGTGTGGCAAAGTACTGAAAAGTCGTGGCAAAGTGCTGAAAAGTGTGGCAAAGTACTATAAAGTGTGGCAAAGTACTGAAAAGTTGTGGCAAAGTGCTGAAAAGTGTGGCAAAGTACTGAAAAGTTGTGGCAAAGTGCTGAAAAGTGTGGCAAAGTACTGAAAAGTTGTGGCAAAGTTCTCAAAAGTAGTGGCAAAGTACTGAAAAGTCGTGGCAAAGTCGTGGCAAAGTACTGAAAAGTGTGACAAAGTACTGAAAAGTTGTGGCAAAGTGTTGAAAAGTCGTGGCAAAATACTGAAAAGTGTGGCAAAGTACTGAAGAGTTGTGGCAAAGTCGTGGCAAAGTACTGAAAAGAGTGGCAAAGTGCTGCAAAGTCGTGGCAAAGAACTGAAAAGTGTGGCAAAGTACTGAAAAGTTGTTGCAAAGTGCTGAAAAGTGTGGCAAAGTGCTGCAAAGTCGTGGCAGAGTACTGAAAAGTGTGGCAAAGTGCTGAAAAGTGTGGCAAAGTACTGAAAAGTTGTGGCAAAGTTCTGAAAAATAGTGGCAAAGTACTGAAAAGTCGTGGCAAAGTCGTGGCAAAGTACTGAAAAGTGTGACAAAGTACTGAAAAGTTGTGGCAAAGTGCTGAAAAGTCGTGGCAAAGTACTGAAAAGTGTGGCAAAGTACTGACGAGTTGTGGCACAGTCGTGGCAAAGTACTGAAAAGAGTGGCAAAGTGCTGCAAAGTCGTGGCAAAGAACTGAAAAGTGTGGCAAAGTAATGAAAAGTTGTGGCAAAGTGCTGAAAAGTGTGGCAAAGTTCTGCAAAGTCGTGGCAAAGTACTGAAAAGTGTGGCAAAGTACTGAAAAGTTGTGGCAAAGTGCTGAAAAGTGTGGCAAAGTACTGAAAAGTAGTGGCGAAGTGCTGAAAAGTCGTGGCAAAGTACTGAAAAGTGTGGCAAAGTACTGAAAAGTTGTGGCAAAGTCGTGGCAAAGTACTGAAAAGAGTGCAAAGTACTAAAAAGTTGAGGCAAAGTCGTGGCAAAGTACTGAAAAGTGTGGCAAAGTACTGAAAAGTTGTGGCGAAGTGCTGAATAGTCGTGGCAAAGTACTGAAAAGTGTGGCAAAGTACTGAAAAGTAGTGGCAAAGTGCTGCAAAGTCGTGGCAAAGTACTGAAAAGTGTGGCAAAGTACTGAAAAGTTGTGCAAAGTGCTGAAAAGTGTGGCAAAGTACTGAAAAGTTGTGGCAAAGTACTGAAAAGTGTGGCAAAGTACTGAAAAGTTGTGGCAAAGTTCTGAAAAGTAGTGGCAAAGTACTGAAAAGTCGTGGCAAAGTCGTGGCAAAGTACTGAAAAGTGTGACAAAGTACTGAAAAGTTGTGGCAAAGTGCTGAAAAGTCGTGGCAAAGTACTGAAAAGTGTGGCAAAGTACTGAAGAGTTGTGGCAAAGTCGTGGCAAAGTACTGAAAAGAGTGGCAAAGTGCTGCAAAGTCGTGGCAAAGAACTGAAAAGTGTGGCAAAGTACTGAAAAGTTGTTGCAAAGTGCTGAAAAGTGTGGCAAAGTGCTGCAAAGTCGTGGCAAAGTACTGAAAAGTGTGGCAAAGTACTGAAAAGTTGTGGCAAAGTACTGAAAAGTGTAGCAAAGTACTGAAAAGTAGTGGCGAAGTGCTGAAAAGTCGTGGCAAAGTACTGAAAAGTGTGGCAAAGTACTGAAAAGTTGTGGCAAAGTGCTGAAAAGTCGTGGCAAAGTACTGAAAAGTGTGGCAAAGTACTGAAGAGTTGTGGCAAATTCGTGGCAAAGTACTGAAAAGAGTGGCAAAGTGCTGCAAAGTCGTGGCAAAGTACTGAAAAGTGTGGCAAAGTACTGAAAAGTTGTGGCAATGTACTGAAAAGTGTGGCAAAGTACTGAAAAGTAGTGGCGAAGTGCAGAAAAGTGTGGCAAAGTACTGAAAAGTTGTGGCAAAGTCGTGGCAAAGTACTGAAAAGTGTGGCAAAGTACTGAAAAGTTGTGGCAAAGTCGTGGTAAAGTACTGAAAAGTGTGGCAAAGTACTGAAAAGTTGTGGCGAAGTGCTGAAAAGTCGTGGCAAAATACTGAAAAGTGTGGCAAAGTAATGAAAAGTAGTGGCAAATAGCTGAAAAGTGTGGCAAAGTACTGAAAAGTTGTGGCAAAGTGCTGAAAAGTGTGGCAAAGTACTGAAAAGTTGTGGCAAAGTGCTGAAAAGTAGTGGCAAAGTACTGAAAAGTCGTGGCAAAGTACTGAAAAGTGTGGCAAAGTACTGAAGAGTTGTGGCAAAGTCGTGGCAAAGTACTGAAAAGAGTGGCAAAGTGCTGCAAAGTCGTGGCAAAGTACTGAAAAGTGTGGCAAAGTACTGAAAAGTCGTGGCAAAGTACTGAAAAGTTGTGGCAAAGTGTTGAAAAGTCGTGGCAAAATACTGAAAAGTGTGGCAAAGTACTGAAGAGTTGTGGCAAAGTCGTGGCAAAGTACTGAAAAGAGTGGCAAAGTGCTGCAAAGTCGTGGCAAAGAACTGAAAAGTGTGGCAAAGTACTGAAAAGTTGTTGCAAAGTGCTGAAAAGTGTGGCAAAGTGCTGCAAAGTCGTGGCAGAGTACTGAAAAGTGTGGCAAAGTGCTGAAAAGTGTGGCAAAGTACTGAAAAGTTGTGGCAAAGTTCTGAAAAATAGTGGCAAAGTACTGAAAAGTAGTGGCAAAGTCGTGGCAAAGTACTGAAAAGTGTGACAAAGTACTGAAAAGTTGTGGCAAAGTGCTGAAAAGTCGTGGCAAAGTACTGAAAAGTGTGGCAAAGTACTGACGAGTTGTGGCACAGTCGTGGCAAAGTACTGAAAAGAGTGGCAAAGTGCTGCAAAGTCGTGGCAAAGAACTGAAAAGTGTGGCAAAGTAATGAAAAGTTGTGGCAAAGTGCTGAAAAGTGTGGCAAAGTTCTGCAAAGTCGTGGCAAAGTACTGAAAAGTGTGGCAAAGTACTGAAAAGTTGTGGCAAAGTGCTGAAAAGTGTGGCAAAGTACTGAAAAGTAGTGGCGAAGTGCTGAAAAGTCGTGGCAAAGTACTGAAAAGTGTGGCAAAGTACTGAAAAGTTGTGGCAAAGTCGTGGCAAAGTACTGAAAAGAGTGCAAAGTACTAAAAAGTTGAGGCAAAGTCGTGGCAAAGTACTGAAAAGTGTGGCAAAGTACTGAAAAGTTGTGGCGAAGTGCTGAAAAGTCGTGGCAAAGTACTGAAAAGTGTGGCAAAGTACTGAAAAGTAGTGGCAAAGTGCTGCAAAGTCGTGGCAAAGAACTGAAAAGTGTGGCAAAGTACTGAAAAGTTGTGGCAAAGTGCTGAAAAGTGTGGCAAAGTACTGAAAAGTTGTGGTAAAGTGCTGAAAAGTGTGGCAAAGTACTGAAAAGTTGTGGCAAAGTTCTGAAAAGTAGTGGCAAAGTACTGAAAAGTCGTGGCAAAGTCGTGGCAAAGTACTGAAAAGTGTGACAAAGTACTGAAAAGTTGTGGCAAAGTGCTGAAAAGTCGTGGCAAAGTACTGAAAAGTGTGGCAAAGTACTGAAGAGTTGTGGCAAAGTCGTGGCAAAGTACTGAAAAGAGTGGCAAAGTGCTGCAAAGTCGTGGCAAAGAACTGAAAAGTGTGGCAAAGTACTGAAAAATTGTTGCAAAGTGCTGAAAAGTGTGGCAAAGTGCTGCAAAGTCGTGGCAAAGTACTGAAAAGTGTGGCAAAGTACTGAAAAGTTGTGGCAAAGTACTGAAAAGTGTAGCAAAGTACTGAAAAGTAGTGGCGAAGTGCTGAAAAGTCGTGGCAAAGTACTGAAAAGTGTGGCAAAGTACTGAAAAGTTGTGGCAAAGTGCTGAAAAGTCGTGGCAAAGTACTGAAAAGTGTGGCAAAGTACTGAAGAGTTGTGGCAAATTCGTGGCAAAGTACTGAAAAGAGTGGCAAAGTGCTGCAAAGTCGTGGCAAAGTACTGAAAAGTGTGGCAAAGTACTGAAAAGTTGTGGCAATGTACTGAAAAGTGTGGCAAAGTACTGAAAAGTAGTGGCGAAGTGCAGAAAAGTGTGGCAAAGTACTGAAAAGTTGTGGCAAAGTCGTGGCAAAGTACTGAAAAGTGTGGCAAAGTACTGAAAAGTTGTGGCAAAGTCGTGGTAAAGTACTGAAAAGTGTGGCAAAGTACTGAAAAGTTGTGGCGAAGTGCTGAAAAGTCGTGGCAAAATACTGAAAAGTGTGGCAAAGTAATGAAAAGTAGTGGCAAATAGCTGAAAAGTGTGGCAAAGTACTGAAAAGTTGTGGCAAAGTGCTGAAAAGTGTGGCAAAGTACTGAAAAGTTGTGGCAAAGTGCTGAAAAGTAGTGGCAAAGTACTGAAAAGTCGTGGCAAAGTACTGAAAAGTGTGGCAAAGTACTGAAGATTGTGGCAAAGTCGTGGCAAAGTACTGAAAAGAGTGGCAAAGTGCTGCAAAGTCGTGGCAAAGTACTGAAAAGTAGGGCAAAGTACTGAAAAGTCGTGGCAAAGTCGTGGCAAAGTACTGAAAAGTGTGACAAAGTACTGAAAAGTTGTGGCAAAGTGCTGAAAAGTCGTGGCAAAATACTTAAAAGTGTGGCAAAGTACTGAAGAGTTGTGGCAAAGTCGTGGCAAAGTACTGAAAAGAGTGGCAAAGTGCTGCAAAGTCGTGGCAAAGAACTGAAAAGTGTGGCAAAGTACTGAAAAGTTGTTGCAAAGTGCTGAAAAGTGTGGCAAAGTGCTGCAAAGTCGTGGCAAAGTACTGAAAAGTGTGGCAAAGTGATGAAAAGTGTGGCAAAGTACTGAAAAGTTGTGGCAAAGTTCTGAAAAATAGTGGCAAAGTACTGAAAAGTCGTGGCAAAGTCGTGGCAAAGTACTGAAAAGTGTGACAAAGTACTGAAAAATTGTGGCAAAGTGCTGAAAAGTCGTGGCAAAGTACTGAAAAGTGTGGCAAAGTACTGACGAGTTGTGGCACAGTCGTGGCAAAGTACTGAAAAGAGTGGCAAAGTGCTGCAAAGTCGTGGCAAAGAACTGAAAATTGTGGCAAAGTACTGAAAAGTTGTGGCAAAGTGCTGAAAAGTGTGGCAAAGTGCTGCAAAGTCGTGGCAAAGTACTGAAAAGTGTGGCAAAGTACTGAAAAGTTGTGGCAAAGTGCTGAAAAGTGTGGCAAAGTACTGAAAAGTAGTGGCGAAGTGCGGAAAAGTCGTGGCAAAGTACTGAAAAGTGTGGCAAAGTACTGAAAAGTTGTGGCAAAGTCGTGGCAAAGTACTGAAAAGAGTGGCAAAGTACTAAAAAGTTGTGGCAAAGTCGTGGCAAAGTACTGAAAAGTGTGGCAAAGTACTGAAAAGTTGTGGCGAAGTGCTGAAAAGTCGTGGCAAAGTACTGAAAAGTGTGGCAAAGTACTGAAAAGTTGTGGCAAAGTGCTGAAAAGTGTGGCAAAGTACTGAAAAGTTGTGGCAAAGTGCTGAAAAGTGTGGCAAAGTACTGAAAAGTTGTGGCAAAGTTCTGAAAAGTAGTGGCAAAGTACTGAAAAGTCGTGGCAAAGTCGTGGCAAAGTACTGAAAAGTGTGACAAAGTACTGAAAAGTTGTGGCAAAGTGCTGAAAAGTCGTGGCAAAGTACTGAAAAGTGTGGCAAAGTACTGAAGAGTTGTGGCAAAGTCGTGGCAAAGTACTGAAAAGAGTGGCAAAGTGCTGCAAAGTCGTGGCAAAGAACTGAAAAGTGTGGCAAAGTACTGAAAAGTTGTTGCAAAGTGCTGAAAAGTGTGGCAAAGTGCTGCAAAGTCGTGGCAAAGTACTGAAAAGTGTGGCAAAGTACTGAAAAGTTGTGGCAAAGTACTGAAAAGTGTGGCAAAGTACTGAAAAGTTGTGGCAAAGTGCTGAAAAGTCGTGGCAAAGTACTGAAAAGTGTGGCAAAGTACTGAAAAGTTGTGGCAAAGTCGTGGTAAAGTACTGAAAAGTGTGGCAAAGTACTGAAAAGTAGTGGCAAAGTGCTGCAAAGTCGTGGCAAAGTACTGAAAAGTGTGGCAAAGAACTGAAAATAGTGGCAAAGTGCTGCAAAGTCGTGGCAAAGTACTGAAAAGTGTGGCAAAGTACTGAAAAGTTGTTGCAAGGTGCTGAAAAGTGTGGCAAAGTACTGAAAAGTTGTGGCAAAGTGCTGAAAAGTATGGAAAAGTGCTGCAAAGTCGTGGCAAAGTACTGAAAAGTGTGGCAAAGTACGGAAAAATGTGGCAAAGTACTGAAAAGTGTGGCAAAGTACTGAAAAGTTGTGGCAAAGTGCTGGAAAGTGTGGCAAAGTACTGAAAAGTTGTGGCAAAGTGCTGAAAAGTAGTGGCAAAGTACTGAAAAGTCGTGGCAAAGTCGTGGCAAAGTACTGAAAAGTGTGGCAAAGTACTGAAAAGTTGTGGCGAAATGCTGAAAAGTCGTGGCAAAGTACTGAAAAGTGTGGCAAAGTACTGAAGAGTTGTGGCAAAGTCGTGGCAAAGTACTGAAAAGAGTGGCAAAGTGCTGCAAAGTCGTGGCAAAGTACTGAAAAGTGTGGCAAAGTACTGAAAAGTTGTTGCAAGGTGCTGAAAAGTGTGGCAAAGTACTGAAAAGTTGTGGCAAAGTGCTGAAAAGTATGGCAAAGTGCTGCAAAGTCGTGGCAAAGTACTGAAAAGTGTGGCAAAGTACGGAAAAATGTGGCAAAGTACTGAAGTGTTGTGGCAAAGTCGTGGCAAAGTACTGAAAAGAGTGGCAAAGTGCTGCAAAGTCGTGGCAAAGTACTGAAAAGTGTGGCAAAGTACTGAAAAGTTCTGGCAAGGTGCTGAAAAGTGTGGCAAAGTGCTGAAAAGTGTGGCAAAGTACTGAAAAGTTGTGGCAAATGCTGAAAAGTGTGGCAAAGTACTGAAAAGTTGTGGCAAAGTCGTGGCAAAGTACTGAAAAGAGTGGCAAAGTACTGAAAAGTTGTGGCAAAGTCGTGGCAAAGTACTGAAAAGTGTGGCAAAGTACTGAAAAGTTGTGGCGAAGTGCTGAAAAGTCGTGGCAAAGTACTGAAAAGTGTGGCAAAGAACTGAAAAGTAGTGGCAAAGTGCTGCAAAGTCGTTGCAAAGTACTGAAAAGTGTGGCAAAGAACTGAAAATAGTGGCAAAGTGCTGCAAAGTCGTGGCAAAGTACTGAAAAGTGTGGCAAAGTACTGAAAAGTTGTTGCAAGGTGCTGAAAAGTGTGGCAAAGTACTGAAAAGTTGTGGCAAAGTGCTGAAAAGTATGGCAAAGTGCTGCAAAGTCGTGGCAAAGTACTGAAAAGTGTGGCAAAGTACGGAAAAATGTGGCAAAGTACTGAAAAGTGTGGCAAAGTACTGAAAAGTTGTGGCAAAGTGCTGGAAAGTGTGGCAAAGTACTGAAAAGTTGTGGCAAAGTGCTGAAAAGTAGTGGCAAAGTACTGAAAAGTCGTGGCAAAGTCGTGGCAAAGTACTGAAAAGTGTGGCAAAGTACTGAAAAGTTGTGGCGAAATGCTGAAAAGTCGTGGCAAAGTACTGAAAAGTGTGGCAAAGTACTGAAGAGTTGTGGCAAAGTCGTGGCAAAGTACTGAAAAGAGTGGCAAAGTGCTGCAAAGTCGTGGCAAAGTACTGAAAAGTGTGGCAAAGTACTGAAAAGTTGTTGCAAGGTGCTGAAAAGTGTGGCAAAGTACTGAAAAGTTGTGGCAAAGTGCTGAAAAGTATGGCAAAGTGCTGCAAAATCGTGGCAAAGTACTGAAAAGTGTGGCAAAGTACGGAATAATGTGGCAAAGTACTGAAGTGTTGTGGCAAAGTCGTGGCAAAGTACTGAAAAGAGTGGCAAAGTGCTGCAAAGTCGTGGCAAAGTACTGAAAAGTGTGGCAAAGTACTGAAAAGTTCTGGCAAGGTGCTGAAAAGTGTGGCAAAGTGCTGAAAAGTGTGGCAAAGTACTGAAAAGTTGTGGCAAATGCTGAAAAGTGTGGCAAAGTACTGAAAAGTTGTGGCAAAGTTCTGAAAAGTAGTGGCAAAGTACTGAAATGTCGTGGCAAAGTCGTGGCAAAGTACTGAAAAGTGTGACAAAGTACTGAAAAGTTGTGGCAAAGTGCTGAAAAGTCGTGGCAAAGTACTGAAAAGTGTGGCAAAGTACTGAAGAGTTGTGGCAAAGTCGTGGAAAAGTACTGAAAAGAGTGGCAAAGTGCTGCAAAGTCGTGGCAAAGAACTGAAAAGTGTGGCAAAGTACTGAAAAGTTGTTGCAAAGTGCTGAAAAGTGTGGCAAAGTGCTGCAAAGTCGTGGCAAAGTACTGAAAAGTTGTGGCAAAGTACTGAAAAGTGTAGCAAAGTACTGAAAAGTAGTAGCGAAGTGCTGAAAAGTCGTGGCAAAGTACTGAAAAGTGTGGCAAAGTACTGAAAAGTCGTGGCAAAGTGCTGAAAAGTGTGGCAAAGTACTGAAAAGTGTGGCAAAGTACTGAAAAGTTGTGGCAAAGTGCTGAAAAGTGTGGCAAAGTACTGAAAAGTTGTGGCAAAGTGCTGAAAAGTGTGGCAAAGTACTGAAAAGTTGTGGCAAAGTTCTCAAAAGTAGTGGCAAAGTACTGAAAAGTCGTGGCAAAGTCGTGGCAAAGTACTGAAAAGTGTGACAAAGTACTGAAAAGTTGTGGCAAAGTGCTGAAAAGTCGTGGCAAAATACTGAAAAGTGTGGCAAAGTACTGAAGAGTTGTGGCAAAGTCGTGGCAAAGTACTGAAAAGAGTGGCAAAGTGCTGCAAAGTCGTGGCAAAGAACTGAAAAGTGTGGCAAAGTACTGAAAAGTTGTTGCAAAGTGCTGAAAAGTGTGGCAAAGTGCTGCAAAGTCGTGGCAAAGTACTGAAAAGTGTGGCAAAGTGCTGAAA
This sequence comes from Saccoglossus kowalevskii, assembly GCF_978046115.1. Taxonomy (NCBI): domain Eukaryota; kingdom Metazoa; phylum Hemichordata; class Enteropneusta; family Harrimaniidae; genus Saccoglossus; species Saccoglossus kowalevskii. The sequence goes on along the minus strand of NW_028188619.1, from coordinate 3,986,623 downwards.
AGTGTGGCAAAGTACTGAAAAGTTGTGGCAAAGTTCTGAAAAATAGTGGCAAAGTACTGAAAAGTCGTGGCAAAGTCGTGGCAAAGTACTGAAAAGTGTGACAAAGTACTGAAAAGTTGTGGCAAAGTGCTGAAAAGTCGTGGCAAAGTACTGAAAAGTGTGGCAAAGTACTGACGAGTTGTGGCACAGTCGTGGCAAAGTACTGAAAAGAGTGGCAAAGTGCTGCAAAGTCGTGGCAAAGAACTGAAAAGTGTGGCAAAGTACTGAAAAGTTGTGGCAAAGTGCTGAAAAGTGTGGCAAAGTGCTGCAAAGTCGTGGCAAAGTACTGAAAAGTTGTGGCAAAGTGTTGAAAAGTAGTGGCAAAGTACTGAAAAGTCGTGGCAAAGTACTGAAAAGTGTGCCAAAGTATTGAAGAGTTGTGGCAAAGTGGTGGCAAAGTACTGAAAAGAGTGGCAAAGTGCTGAAAAGTCGTGGCAAAGTACTGAAAAGTGTGGCAACGTACTGAAAAGTTGTGGCAAAGTGCTGAAAAGTGTGGCAAAGTACTGAAAAGTAGTGGCGAAGTGCTGAAAAGTCGTGGCAAAGTACTGAAAAGTGTGGCAAAGTACTGAAAAGTTGTGGCAAGTCGTGGCAAAGTACTGAAAAGAGTGGCAAAGTACTGAAAAGTTGTGGCAAAGTCGTGGCAAAGTACTGAAAAGTGTGGCAAAGTACTGAAAAGTTGTGGCGAAGTGCTGAAAAGTCGTGGCAAAGTACTGAAAAGTGTGGCAAAGAACTGAAAAGTAGTGGCAAAGTACTGCAAAGTCGTGGCAAAGTACTGAAAAGTGTGGCAAAGTACTGAAAAGTTGTGGCAAAGTGCTGAAAAGTGTGGCAAAGTACTGAAAAGTTGTGGCAAATGCTGAAAAGTGTGGCAAAGTACTGAAAAGTTGTGGCAAAGTTCTGAAAGGTAGTGGCAAAGTACTGAAAAGTCGTGGCAAAGTCGTGGCAAAGTACTGAAAAGTGTGACAAAGTACTGAAAAGTTGTGGCAAAGTGCTGAAAAGTCGTGGCAAAGTACTGAAAAGTGTGGCAAAGTACTGAAGAGTTGTGGCAAAGTCGTGGCAAAGTACTGAAAAGAGTGGCAAAGTGCTGCAAAGTCGTGGCAAAGAACTGAAAAGTGTGGCAAAGTACTGAAAAGTTGTTGCAAAGTGCTGAAAAGTGTGGCAAAGTGCTGCAAAGTCGTGGCAAAGTACTGAAAAGTTGTGGCAAAGTACTGAAAAGTGTAGCAAAGTACTGAAAAGTAGTGGCGAAGTGCTGAAAAGTCGTGGCAAAGTACTGAAAAGTGTGGCAAAGTACTGAAAAGTCGTGGCAAAGTGCTGAAAAGTGTGGCAAAGTACTATAAAGTGTGGCAAAGTACTGAAAAGTTGTGGCAAAGTGCTGAAAAGTGTGGCAAAGTACTGAAAAGTTGTGGCAAAGTGCTGAAAAGTGTGGCAAAGTACTGAAAAGTTGTGGCAAAGTTCTCAAAAGTAGTGGCAAAGTACTGAAAAGTCGTGGCAAAGTCGTGGCAAAGTACTGAAAAGTGTGACAAAGTACTGAAAAGTTGTGGCAAAGTGTTGAAAAGTCGTGGC
>NW_028188619.1:3962686-3984924 GCF_978046115.1 Saccoglossus kowalevskii | reverse complement strand
GGCAAAGTACTGAAAAGTTGTGGCGAAAGTCGTTGCAATACTGAAAAAGTGGGCAAAGTACTGAAAAGTTGTGGCAAAGTCGTGACAAAGTACTGAAAAGTGTGGCAAAGTACTGAAATTTTGTGGCGAAGTGCTGACAAGTCGTGGCAAAGTACTGAAAAGTGTGGCAATGTACTGAAAAGTAGGGGCAAAGTGCTGAAAAGTGTGGCAAAGTACAGAAAAGTTGTGGCAAAGTGCTGAAAAGTGTGGCAAAGTACTGAAAAGTTGTGGCAAAGTGCTGAAAAGTAGTGGCAAAGTACTGAAAAGTCGTGGCAAAGTACTGAAAAGTGTATCAAAGTACTGAAGAGTTGTGGCAAAGTCGTGGCAAAGTACTGAAAAGAGTGGCAAAGTGCTGCAAAGTCGTGGCAAAGTACTGAAAAGTTGTGGCAAAGTGTTGAAAAGTAGTGGCAAAGTACTGAAAAGTCGTGGCAAAGTACTGAAAAGTGTGGCAAAGTACTGAAGAGTTGTGGCAAAGTCGTGGCAAAATACTGAAAAGAGTGGCAAAGTGCTGCAAAGTCGTGGCAAAGTACTGAAAAGTGTGGCAAAGTACTGAAAAGTTGTTTCAAAGTGCTGAAAAGTGTGGCAAAGTGCTGCAAAGTCGTGGCAGTGTGCTGAAAAGTGTGGCAAAGTACTGAAAAGTTGTGGCGAGTGCTGAAAAGTCGTGGCAATGTACTGAAATGTGTGGCAAAGTACTGAAAAGTTGTGGCAAAGTGCTGAAAAGTCGTGGCAAAGTCGTGGCAAAGTACTGAAAAGTGTGGCAAAGTATTGAAAAGTTGTGGCAAAGTGCTGAAAAGTTGTGGCAAAGTACTGAAAAGTGTGGCAAAGTACTGAAGATTTGTGGCAAATTCGTGGCAAAGTACTGAAAGAGTGGCAAAGTGCTGCAAAGTCGTGGCGAAGTGCTGAAAAGTGTGGCAAAGTACTGAAAAGTTGTGGCAAAGTCGTGGCAAAGTACTGAAAAGTGTGGTAAAGTGCTGCAAAGTCGTGGCAAAGTACTGAAAAGTGTGGCAAAGTACTGAAAAGTTGTGGCAAAGTGCTGAAAAGTGTGGCAAAGTGCTGCAAAGTCGTGGTAAAGTGCTGAAAAGTGTGGCAAAGAACTGAAAAGTTGTGGCAAAGTGCTGAAAAGTGTGGCAAAGTACTGAAAAGTAGTGGCGAAGTGCTGAAAAGTCGTGGCAAAGTAGTGAAAAGAGTGGCAAAGTAGTGAAAAGTTGTGGCAAAGTCGTGGCAAAGTACTGAAAAGTGTGGCAAAGTACTGAAAAGTTGTGGCGAAGTGCTGAAAAGTGTGGCAAAGTACTGAAAAGTTGTTGCAAAGTGCTGAAAAGTGTGGCAAAGTGCTGCAAAGTCGTGGCAAAGTACTGAAAAGTGTGGCAAAGTACTGAAAAGTTGTGGCAAAGTTGTGCAAAGTCGTGGCAAAGTACTGAAAAGTAGTGGCGAAGTGCTGAAAAGTCGTGGCAAAGTACTGAAAAGTGTGGCAAAGTACTGAAAAGTTGTGGCAAAGTCGTGGCAAAGTACTGAAAAGAGTGGCAAAGTACTGAAAAGTTGTGGCAAAGTCGTGGCAAAGTACTGAAAAGTGTGGCAAAGTACTGAAAAGTTGTGGCGAAGTGCTGAAAAGTCGTGGCAAAGTACTGAAAAGTGTGGCAAAGTACTGAAAAGTTGTGGCAAAATGCTGAAAAGTAGTGGCAAAGTACTGAAAAGTCGTGGCAAAGTACTGAAAAGTGTGGCAAAGTACTGAAGAGTTGTGCAAAGTCGTGGCAAAGTACTGAAAAGAGTGGCAAAGTGCTGCAAAGTTGTGGCAAAGTACTGAAAAGTGTGGCAAAGTACTGAAAAGTTGTGGCAAAGTGCTGAAAAGTGTGGCAAAGTGCTGCAAAGTCGTGGCAAAGTGCTGAAAAGTGTGGCAAAGGACTGAAAAGTTGTAGCAAAGTGCTGAAAAGTTTGGCAAAGTACTGAAAAGTAGTGGCGAAGTTCTGAAAAGTTGTGGCAAAGTACTGAAAAGTGTGGCAAAGTACTGAAAAGTTGTGGCAAAGTCGTGGCAAAGTGCTGAAAAGAGTGGCAAAGTACTGAAAAGTTGTGGCAAAGTCGTGGCAAAGTACTGAAAAGTGTGGCAAAGTACTGAAAAGTTGTGGCGAAGTGCTGAAAAGTCGTGGCAATGTACTGAAAAGTGTGGCAAAGTACTGAAAAGTTGTGGCAAAGTGCTGAAAAGTCGTGGCAAAGTCGTGGCAAAGTACTGAAAAGTGTGGCAAAGTGCTGAAAAGTGTGGCAAAGTGCTGCAAAGTCGTGGCAAAGTACTGAAAAGTGTGGCAAAGTACTGAAAAGTTGTGGCAAAGTACTGAAAAGTGTGGCAAAGTACTGAAAAGTAGTGGCGAAGTGCTGAAAAGTCGTGGCAAAGTGCTGAAAAGTCGTGGCAAAGTACTGAAAAGTGTGGCAAAGTACTGACGAGTTGTGGCACAGTCGTGGCAAAGTACTGAAATGAGTGGCAAAGTGCTGCAAAGTCGTGGCAAAGAACTGAAAAGTGTGGCAAAGTACTGAAAAGTTGTGGCAAAGTGCTGAAAAGTGTGGCAAAGTGCTGCAAAGTCGTGGCAAAGTACTGAAAAGTGTGGCAAAGTACTGAAAAGTTGTGGCAAAGTGCTGAAAAGTGTGGCAAAGTACTGAAAAGTAGTGGCGAAGTGCTGAAAAGTCGTGGCAAAGTACTGAAAAGTGTGACAAAGTACTGAAAAGTTGTGGCAAAGTGCTGAAAAGTCGTGGCAAAGTACTGAAAAGTGTGGCAAAGTACTGACGAGTTGTGGCACAGTCGTGGCAAAGTACTGAAAAGAGTGGCAACGTGCTGCAAAGTCGTGGCAAAGAACTGAAAAGTGTGGCAAAGTACTGAAAAGTTGTGGCAAAGTGCTGAAAAGTGTGGCAAAGTGCTGCAAAGTCGTGGCAAAGTACTGAAAAGTGTGGCAAAGTACTGAAAAGTTGTGGCAAAGTGCTGAAAAGTGTGGCAAAGTACTGAAAAGTAGTGGCGGAGTGCTGAAAAGTCGTGGCAAAGTACTGAAAAGTGTGGCAAAGTACTGAAAAGTTGTGGCAAAGTCGTGGCAAAGTACTGAAAAGAGTGGCAAAGTACTGAAAAGTTGTGGCAAAGTCGTGGCAAAGTACTGAAAAGTGTGGCAAAGTACTGAAAAGTTGTGGCGAAGTGCTGAAAAGTCGTGGCAAAGTACTGAAAAGTGTGGCAAAGTACTGAAAAGTAGTGGCAAAGTGCTGCAAAGTCGTGGCAAAGTACTGAAAAGTGTGGCAAAGTACTGAAAAGTTGTGGCAAAGTGCTGAAAAGTGTGGCAAAGTACTGAAAAGTTGTGGCAAAGTGCTGAAAAGTGTGGCAAAGTACTGAAAAGTTGTGGCAAAGTTCTGAAAAGTAGTGGCAAAGTACTGAAAAGTCGTGGCAAAGTCGTGGCAAAGTACTGAAAAGTGTGACAAAGTACTGAAAAGTTGTGGCAAAGTGCTGAAAAGTCGTGGCAAAGTACTGAAAAGTGTGGCAAAGTACTGAAGAGTTGTGGCAAAGTCGTGGCAAAGTACTGAAAAGAGTGGCAAAGTGCTGCAAAGTCGTGGCAAAGAACTGAAAAGTGTGGCAAAGTACTGAAAAGTTGTGGCAAAGTGCTGAAAAGTGTGGCAAAGTGCTGCAAAGTCGTGGCAAAGTACTGAAAAGTTTGGCAAAGTACTGAAAAGTTGTGGCAAAGTTCTGAAAAGTGTAGCAAAGTACTGAAAAGTAGTGGCGAAGTGCTGAAAAGTTGTGGCATAGTACTGAAAAGTGTGGCAAAGTACTGAAAAGTTGTGGCAAAGTGCTGAAAAGTGTGGCAAAGGACTGAAAAGTTGTGGCAAAGTGCTGCAAAGTCGTGGCAAAGTGCTGAAAAGTGTGGCAAAGGACTGAAAGTTGTGGCAAAGTGCTGAAAAGTGTGGCAAAGTACTGAAAAGTAGTGGCGAAGTGCTGAAAAGTGTGGCAAAGTACTGAAAAGTGAGGCAAAGTACTGAAAAGTTGTGGCAAAGTCGTTGCAAATACTGAAAAGAGTGGCAAAGTACTGAAAAGTTGTGGCAAAGTCGTGACAAAGTACTGAAAAGTGTGGCAAAGTACTGAAATTTTGTGGCGAAGTGCTGACAAGTCGTGGCAAAGTACTGAAAAGTGTGGCAATGTACTGAAAAGTAGGGGCAAAGTGCTGAAAAGTGTGGCAAAGTACAGAAAAGTTGTGGCAAAGTGCTGAAAAGTGTGGCAAAGTACTGAAAAGTTGTGGCAAAGTGCTGAAAAGTAGTGGCAAAGTACTGAAAAGTCGTGGCAAAGTACTGAAAAGTGTATCAAAGTACTGAAGAGTTGTGGCAAAGTCGCGGCAAAGTACTGAAAAGAGTGGCAAAGTGCTGCAAAGTCGTGGCAAAGTACTGAAAAGTTGTGGCAAAGTGTTGAAAAGTAGTGGCAAAGTACTGAAAAGTCGTGGCAAAGTACTGAAAAGTGTGGCAAAGTACTGAAGAGTTGTGGCAAAGTCGTGGCAAAATACTGAAAAGAGTGGCAAAGTGCTGCAAAGTCGTGGCAAAGTACTGAAAAGTGTGGCAAAGTACTGAAAAGTTGTTTCAAAGTGCTGAAAAGTGTGGCAAAGTGCTGCAAAGTCGTGGCAGTGTGCTGAAAAGTGTGTCAAAGTACTGAAAAGTTGTGGCGAGTGCTGAAAAGTCGTGGCAATGTACTGAAAAGTGTGGCAAAGTACTGAAAAGTTGTGGCAAAGTGCTGAAAAGTCGTGGCAAAGTCGTGGCAAAGTACTGAAAAGTGTGGCAAAGTATTGAAAAGTTGTGGCAAAGTGCTGAAAAGTTGTGGCAAAGTACTGAAAAGTGTGGCAAAGTACTGAAGAGTTGTGGCAAATTCGTGGCAAAGTACTGAAAGAGTGGCAAAGTGCTGCAAAGTCGTGGCGAAGTGCTGAAAAGTGTGGCAAAGTACTGAAAAGTTGTGGCAAAGTCGTGGCAAAGTACTGAAAAGTGTGGTAAAGTGCTGCAAAGTCGTGGCAAAGTACTGAAAAGTGTGGCAAAGTACTGAAAAGTTGTGGCAAAGTGCTGAAAAGTGTGGCAAAGTGCTGCAAAGTCGTGGTAAAGTGCTGAAAAGTGTGGCAAAGAACTGAAAAGTTGTGGCAAAGTGCTGAAAAGTGTGGCAAAGTACTGAAAAGTAGTGGCGAAGTGCTGAAAAGTCGTGGCAAAGTACTGAAAAGAGTGGCAAAGTAGTGAAAAGTTGTGGCAAAGTCGTGGCAAAGTACTGAAAAGTGTGGCAAAGTACTGAAAAGTTGTGGCGAAGTGCTGAAAAGTGTGGCAAAGTACTGAAAAGTTGTTGCAAAGTGCTTAAAAGTGTGGCAAAGTGCTGCAAAGTCGTGGCAAAGTACTGAAAAGTGTGGCAAAGTACTGAAAAGTTGTGGCAAAGTTGTGCAAAGTCGTGGCAAAGTACTGAAAAGTAGTGGCGAAGTGCTGAAAAGTCGTGGCAAAGTACTGAAAAGTGTGGCAAAGTACTGAAAAGTTGTGGCAAAGTCGTGGCAAAGTACTGAAAAGAGTGGCAAAGTACTGAAAAGTTGTGGCAAAGTCGTGGCAAAGTACTGAAAAGTGTGGCAAAGTACTGAAAAGTTGTGGCGAAGTGCTGAAAAGTCGTGGCAAAGTACTGAAAAGTGTGGCAAAGTACTGAAAAGTTGTGGCAAAATGCTGAAAAGTAGTGGCAAAGTACTGAAAAGTCGTGGCAAAGTACTGAAAAGTGTGGCAAAGTACTGAAGAGTTGTGCAAAGTCGTGGCAAAGTACTGAAAAGAGTGGCAAAGTGCTGCAAAGTCGTGGCAAAGTACTGAAAAGTGTGGCAAAGTACTGAAAAGTTGTGGCAAAGTGCTGAAAAGTGTGGCAAAGTGCTGCAAAGTCGTGGCAAAGTGCTGAAAAGTGTGGCAAAGGACTGAAAAGTTGTAGCAAAGTGCTGAAAAGTTTGGCAAAGTACTGAAAAGTAGTGGCGAAGTTCTGAAAAGTCATGGCAAAGTACTGAAAAGTGTGGCAAAGTACTGAAAAGTTGTGGCAAAGTCGTGGCAAAGTGCTGAAAAGAGTGGCAAAGTACTGAAAAGTTGTGGCAAAGTCGTGGCAAAGTACTGAAAAGTGTGGCAAAGTACTGAAAAGTTGTGGCGAAGTGCTGAAAAGTCGTGGCAATGTACTGAAAAGTGTGGCAAAGTACTGAAAAGTTGTGGCAAAGTGCTGAAAAGTCGTGGCAAAGTCGTGGCAAAGTACTGAAAAGTGTGGCAAAGTGCTGAAAAGTGTGGCAAAGTGCTGCAAAGTCGTGGCAAAGTACTGAAAAGTGTGGCAAAGTACTGAAAAGTTGTGGCAAAGTACTGAAAAGTGTGGCAAAGTACTGAAAAGTAGTGGCGAAGTGCTGAAAAGTCGTGGCAAAGTACTGAAAAGTGTGGCAAAGTACTGAAAAGTTGTGGCAAAGTCGTGGCAAAGTACTGAAAAGAGTGGCAAAGTACTGAAAAGTTGTGGCAAAGTCGTGGCAAAGTACTGAAAAGTGTGGCAAAGTACTGAAATTTTGTGGCGAAGTGCTGAAAAGTCGTGGCAAAGTACTGAAAAGTGTGGCAAAGTACTGAAAAGTAGTGGCAAAGTGCTGAAAAGTGTGGCAAAGTACTGAAAAGTTGTGGCAAAGTGCTGAAAAGTGTGGCAAAGTACTGAAAAGTTGTGGTAAAGTGCTGAAAAGTAGTGGCAAAGTACTGAAAAGTCGTGGCAAAGTACTGAAAAGTGTGGCAAAGTACTGAAGAGTTGTGGCAAAGTCGTGGCAAAGTACTGAAAAGAGTGGCAAAGTGCTGCAAAGTCGTGGCAAAGTACTGAAAAGTGTGGCAAAGTACTGAAAAGTTGTGGCAAAGTGCTGAAAAATGTGGCAAAGTGCTGCAAAGTCGTGGCAAAGTGCTGACAAGTGTGGCAAAGGACTGAAAAGTTGTGGCAAAGAGATGAAAAGTGTGGCAAACTACTGAAAAGTAGTGACGAAGTGCTGAAAAGTCGTGGCAAAGTACTGAGAAGTGTGGCAAAGTACTGAAAAGAGTGGCAAAGTACTGAAAAGTTGTGGCAAAGTCGTGGCAAAGTACTGAAAAATGTGGCAAAGTACTGAAATTTTGTGGCGAAGTGCTGAAAAGTCGTGTCAAAGTACTGAAAAGTGTGGCAAAGTACTGAAAAGTAGTGGCAAAGTGCTGAAAAGTGTGGCAAAGTATTGAAAAGTTGTGGCAAAGTGCTGAAAAGTGTGGCAAAGTACTGAAAAGTTGTGGCAAAGTGCTGAAAAGTAGTGGCAAAGTAATGAAAAGTCGTGGCAAAGTACTGAAAAGTGTGGCAAAGTACTGAAGAGTTGTGGCAAAGTCGTGGCAAAGTACTGAAAAGAGTGGCAAAGTGCCACAAAGTCGTGAAAACGTGCTGAAAAGTGTAGCAAAGTACTGAAAAGTTGTGGCAAAGAGCTGAAAAGTGTGGCAAAGTACTGAAAAGTAGTGGCGAAGTGCTGAAAAGTCGTGGCAAAGTACTGAGAAGTGTGGCAAAGTACTGAAAAGTTGTGGCAGGTCGTGGCAAAGTACTGAAAAGAGTGGCAAAGTACTGAAAAGTTGTGGCAAAGTCGTGGCAAAGTACTGAAAAGTGTGGCAAAGTACTGAAAAGTTGTGGCGAGTGCTGAAAAGTCGTGGCAATGTACTGAAAAGTGTGGCAAAGTACTGAAAAGTTGTGGCAAAGTGCTGAAAAGTCATGGCAAAGTCGTGGCAAAGTACTGAAAAGTGTGGCAAAGTACTGAAAAGTTGTGGCAAAGTGCTGAAAAGTCGTGGCAAAGTACTGAAAAGTGTGGCAAAGTACTGAAGAATTGTGGCAAAGTCGTTGCAAAGTACTGAAAAGAGTGGCAAAGTGCTGCAAAGTCGTGGCAAAGAACTGAAAAGTGTGGCAAAGTACTGAAAAGTTGTTGCAAAGTGCTGAAAAGTGTGGCAAAGTGCTGCAATGTCGTGGCAAAGTACTGAAAAGTGTGGCAAAGTAATGAAAAGTTGTGGCAAAGTACTGAAAAGTGTGGCAAAGTACTGAAAAGTGTGGCAAAGTGCTGCAAAGTGGTGGCAAAGTACTGAAAAGTGTGGCAAAGTAAAGAAAAGTTGTGGCAAAGTGCTGAAAAGTGTGGCAAATACTGAAAAGTTGTGGCAAAGTGCTGAAAAGTAGTGGCAAAGTACTGAAAAATCGTGGCAAAGTCGTGGCAAAGTACTGAAAAGTGTGGCAAAGTACTGAAAAGTTGTGGCAAAGTCGTGGCTAAGTACTGAAAAGAGTGGCAAAGTACTGAAAAGTTGTGGCAAAGTGCTGCAAAGTCGTGGCAAAGTACTGAAAAGTATGGCAAAGTACTGAAAAGTTGTGGCAAAGTGCTGAAAAGTGTGGCAAAGTACTGAAAAGTTGTGGCAAAGTGCTGAAAAGTGTGGCAAAGTACTGAAAAGTTGTGGCAAAGTTCTGAAAAGTAGTGGCAAAGTACTGAAAAGTCGTGGCAAAGTCGTGGCAAAGAACTGAAAAGTGTGGCAAAGTACTGAAAAGTTGTGGCAAAGTGCTGAAAAGTGTGGCAAAGTGCTGCAAAGTAGTGGCGAAGTGCTGAAAAGTCGTGGCAAAGTACTGAAAAGTGTGGCAAAGTACTGAAAAGTTGTGGCAAAGTCGTGGCAAAGTACTGAAAAGAGTGGCAAAGTACTGAAAAGTTGTGGCAAAGTCGTGGCAAAGTACTGAAAAGTGTGGCAAAGTACTGAAATTTTGTGACGAAGTGCTGAAATGTCGTGGCAAAGTACTGAAAAGTGTGGCAAAGTACTGAAAAGTAGTGGCAAAGTGCTGAAAAGTGTGGCAAAGTACTGAAAAGTTGTGGCAAAGTGCTGAAAAGTGTGGCAAAGTACTGAAAAGTTGTGGCAAAGTGCTGAAAAGTAGTGGCAAAGTACTGAAAAGTCGTGGCAAAGTACTGAAAAGTGTGGCAAAGTACTGAAGAGTTGTGGCAAAGTCGTGGCAAAGTACTGAAAAGAGTGGCAAAGTGCTGCAAAGTCGTGGCAAAGTACTGAAAAGTGTGGCAAAGTACTGAAAAGTTGTGGCAAAGTGCTGAAAAGTGTGGCAAAGTGCTGCAAAGTCGTGGCAAAGTGCTGAAAAGTGTGGCAAAGGACTGAAAAGTTGTGGCAAAGAGATGAAAAGTGTGGCAAAGTACTGAAAAGTAGTGACGAAGTGCTGAAAAGTCGTGGCAAAGTACTGAGAAGTGTGGCAAAGTACTGAAAAGAGTGGCAAAGTACTGAAAAGTTGTGGCAAAGTCGTGGCAAAGTACTGAAAAATGTGGCAAAGTACTGAAATTTTGTGGCGAAGTGCTGAAAAGTCGTGGCAAAGTACTGAAAAGTGTGGCAAAGTACTGAAAAGTAGTGGCAAAGTGCTGAAAAGTGTGGCAAAGTATTGAAAAGTTGTGGCAAAGTGCTGAAAAGTGTGGCAAAGTACTGAAAAGTTGTGGCAACGTGCTGAAAAGTAGTGGCAAAGTAATGAAAAGTCGTGGCAAAGTAATGAAAAGTGTGGCAAAGTACTGAAGAGTTGTGGCAAAGTCGTGGCAAAGTACTGAAAAGAGTGGCAAAGTGCTGCAAAGTCGTGAAAACGTGCTGAAAAGTGTAGCAAAGTACTGAAAAGTTGTGGCAAAGAGCTGAAAAGTGTGGCAAAGTACTGAAAAGTAGTGGCGAAGTGCTGAAAAGTCGTGGCAAAGTACTGAGAAGTGTGGCAAAGTACTGAAAAGTTGTGGCAGGTCGTGGCAAAGTACTGAAAAGAGTGGCAAAGTACTGAAAAGTTGTGGCAAAGTCGTGGCAAAGTACTGAAAAGTGTGGCAAAGTACTGAAAAGTTGTGGCGAGTGCTGAAAAGTCGTGGCAATGTACTGAAAAGTGTGGCAAAGTACTGAAAAGTTGTGGCAAAGTGCTGAAAAGTCGTGGCAAAGTCGTGGCAAAGTACTGAAAAGTGTGGCAAAGTACTGAAAAGTTGTGGCAAAGTGCTGAAAAGTCGTGGCAAAGTACTGAAAAGTGTGGCAAAGTACTGAAGAATTGTGGCAAAGTCGTTGCAAAGTACTGAAAAGAGTGGCAAAGTGCTGCAAAGTCGTGGCAAAGAACTGAAAAGTGTGGCAAAGTACTGAAAAGTTGTTGCAAAGTGCTGAAAAGTGTGGCAAAGTGCTGCAATGTCGTGGCTAAGTACTGAAAAGTGTGGCAAAGTAATGAAAAGTTGTGGCAAAGTACTGAAAAGTGTGGCAAAGTACTGAAAAGTGTGGCAAAGTGCTGCAAAGTGGTGGCAAAGTATTGAAAAGTGTGGCAAAGTAAAGAAAAGTTGTGGCAAAGTGCTGAAAAGTGTGGCAAATACTGAAAAGTTGTGGCAAAGTGCTGAAAAGTAGTGGCAAAGTACTGAAAAATCGTGGCAAAGTCGTGGCAAAGTACTGAAAAGTGTGGCAAAGTACTGAAAAGTTGTGGCAAAGTCGTGGCTAAGTACTGAAAAGAGTGGCAAAGTACTGAAAAGTTGTGGCAAAGTGCTGCAAAGTCGTGGCAAAGTACTGAAAAGTATGGCAAAGTACTGAAAAGTTGTGGCAAAGTGCTGAAAAGTGTGGCAAAGTACTGAAAAGTTGTGGCAAAGTTCTGAAAAGTAGTGGCAAAGTACTGAAAAGTCGTGGCAAAGTCGTGGCAAAGAACTGAAAAGTGTGGCAAAGTACTGAAAAGTTGTGGCAAAGTGCTGAAAAGTGTGGCAAAGTGCTGCAAAGTCGTGGCAAAGTACTGAAAAGTGTGGCAAAGTACTGAAAAGTTGTGGCAAAGTGCTGAAAAGTGTGACAAAGTACTGAAAAGTAGTGGCGAAGTGCTGAAAAGTCGTGGCAAAGTACTGAAAAGTGTGGCAAAGAACTGAAAAGTTGTGGCAAAGTCGTGGCAAAGTACTGAAAAGAGTGGCAAAGTACTGAAAAGTTGTGGCAAAGTCGTGGCAAAGTACTGAAAAGTGTGGCAAAGTACTGAAAAGTTGTGGCGAAGTGCTGAAACGTCGTGGCAATGTACTGAAAAGTGTGGCAAAGTACTGAAAAGTTGTGGCAAAGTCGTGGCAAAGTACTGAAAAGAGTGGCAAAGTACTGAAAAGTTGTGGCAAAGTCGTGTCAAAGTACTGAAAAGTGTGGCAAATTACTGAAAAGTTGTGGCGAAGTGCTGAAAAGTCGTGGCAAAGTACTGAAAAGTGTGGCAAAGTACTGAAAAGTAATGGCAAAGTGCTGCAAAGTCGTGGCAAAGTACTGAAAAGTGTGGCAAAGTACTGAAAAGTTGTGGCAAAGTGCTGAAAAGTGTGGCAAAGTACTGAAAACTTGTGGCAAAGTGCTGAAAAGTGTGGCAAAGTACTGAAAAGTTGTGGTAAAGTGCTGAAAAGTGTGGCAAAGTGCAGCAAAGTCGTGGCAAAGTACTGAAAAGTGTGGCAAAGTAAAGAAAAGTTGTGGCAAAGTGCTGAAAAGTGTGGCAAATACTGAAAAGTTGTGGCAAAGTGCAGAAAAGTAGTAGCAAAGTACTGAAAAGTCGTGGCAAAGTCGTGGCAAAGTACTGAAAAGTGTGGCAAAGTACTGAAAAGTTGTGGCAAAGTCGAGGCTAAGTACTGAAAAGAGTGGCAAAGTACTGAAAAGTTGTGGCAAAGTGCTGCAAAGTCGTGGCAAAGTACTGAAAAGTGTGGCAAAGTACTGAAAAGTTGTGGCAAAGTGCTGAAAAGTGTGGCAAAGTACTGAAAAGTTGTGGCAAAGTTCTGAAAAGTAGTGGCAAAGTACTGAAAAGTCGTGGCAAAGTCGTGGCAAAGTACTGAAAAGTGTGACAAAGTACTGAAAAGTTGTGGCAAAGTGCTGAAAAGTCGTGGCAAAGTGCTGAAAAGCGTGGCAAAGTACTGACGAGTTGTGGCACAGTCGTGGCAAAGTACTGAAAAGAGTGGCAAAGTGCTGCAAAGTCGTGGCAAAGAACTGAAAAGTGTGGCAAAGTACTGAAAAGTTGTTGCAAAGTGCTGAAAAGTGTGGCAAAGTGCTGCAAAGTCGTGGCAAAGTACTGAAAAGTGTGGCAAAGTACTGAAAAGTTGTGGCAAAGTACTGAAAAGTGTAGCAAAGTACTGAAAAGTAGTGGCGAAGTGCTGAAAAGTCGTGGCAAAGTACTGAAAAGTGTGGCAAAGTACTGAAAAGTTGTGGCAAAGTGCTGAAAAGTGTGGCAAAGTGCTGCAAAGTCGTGGCAACGTGCTGAAAAGTGTGGCAAAGGACTGAAAAGTTGTGGCAAAGTGCTGAAAAGTGTGGCAAAGTACTGAAAAGTAGTGGCGAAGTGCTGAAAAGTCGTGGCAAAGTACTGAAAAGTGTGGCAAAGTACTGAAAAGTTGTGGCAAAGTCGTGGCAAAGTACTGAAAAGAGTGGCAAAGTACTGAAAAGTTGTGGCAAAGTCGTGGCAAAGTACTGAAAAGAGTGGCAAAGTGCTGCAAAGTCGTGGCAAAGAACTGAAAAGTGTGGCAAAGTACTGAAAAGTTGTGGCAAAGTGCTGAAAAGTGTGGCAAAGTGCTGCAAAGTCGTGGCAAAGTACTGAAAAGTGTGGCAAAGTACTGAAAAGTCGTGGCAAAGTGCTGAAAAGTGTGACAAAGTACTGAAAAGTAGTGGCGAAGTGCTGAAAAGTCGTGGCAAAGTACTGAAAAGTGTGGCAAAGTACTGAAAAGTTGTGGCAAAGTCGTGGCAAAGTACTGAAAAGAGTGGCAAAGTACTGAAAAGTTGTGGCAAAGTCGTGGCAAAGTACTGAAAAGTGTGGCAAAGTACTGAAAAGTTGTGGCAAAGTGCTGAAAAGTGTGGCAAAGTACTGAAAAGTTGTGGCAAAGTGCTGAAAAGTGTGGCAAAGTGCTGCAAAGTCGTGGCAAAGTACTGAAAAGTGTGGCAAAGTAAAGAAAAGTTGTGGCAAAGTGCTGAAAAGTGTGGCAAATACTGAAAAGTTGTGGCAAATTGCAGAAAAGTAGTGGCAAAGTACTGAAAAGTCGTGGCAAAGTCGTGGCAAAGTACTGAAAAGTGTGGCAAAGTACTGAAAAGTTGTGGCAAAGTCGTGGCTAAGTTCTGAAAAGAGTGGCAAAGTACTGAAAAGTTGTGGCAAAGTGCTGCAAAGTCGTGGCAAAGTACTGAAAAGTGTGGCAAAGTACTGAAAAGTTGTGGCAAAGTGCTGAAAAGTGTGGCAAAGTACTTAAAAGTTGTGGCAAAGTTCTGAAAAGTAGTGGCAAAGTACTGAAAAGTCGTGGCAAAGTCGTGGCAAAGTACTGAAAAGTGTGACAAAGTACTGAAAAGTTGTGGCAAAGTGCTGAAAAGTCGTGGCGAAGTACTGAAAAGTGTGGCAAAGTACTGACGAGTTGTGGCACAGTCGTGGCAAAGTACTGAAAAGAGTGGCAAAGTGCTGCAAAGTCGTGGCAAAGAACTGAAAAGTGTGGCAAAGTACTGAAAAAATGTGGCAAAGTGCTAAAAAGTGTGGCAAAGTGCTGCAAAGTCGTGGCAAAGTACTGAAAAGTGTGGCAAAGTACTGAAGAGTTGTGGCAAAGTGCTGAAAAGTGTGGCAAAGTACTGAAAAGTAGTGGCGAAAGCTGAAAATTCGTGGCAAAGTACTGAAAAGTGTGACAAAGTACTGAAAAGTTGTGGCAAAGTCGTGGCAAAGTACTGAAAAGAGTGGCAAAGTATTGAAAAGTTGTGGCAAAGTCGTGGCAAAGTACCGAAAAGTGTGGCAAAGTACTGAAAAGTTGTGGCGAAGTGCTGAAAAGTCGTGGCAAAGTACTGAAAAGTGTGGCAAAGTACTGAAAAGTAGTGGCAAAGTGCTGCAAAGTCGTGGCAAAGTACTGAAAAGTAGTGGCGAAGTACTGAAAAGTCGTGGCAAAATACTGAAAAGTGTGGCAAAGTGCTGAAAAGTGTGGCAAAGTACTGAAAAGTGTGACAAAGTACTGAAAAGTTGTGGCAAAGTCGTGGCTATGTACTGAAAAGAGTGGCAAAGTACTGAAAAGTTGTGGCAAAGTGCTGCAAAGTCGTGGCAAAGTATGAAAAGTGTGGCAAAGTACTGAAAAGTTGTGGCAGGTCGTGGCAAAGTACTGAAAAGAGTGGCAAAGTACTGAAAAGTTGTGGCAAAGTCGTGGCAAAGTACTGAAAAGTAGTGGCGAAGTGCTGAAAAGTCGTGGCAAAGTACTGAAAAGTGTGGCAAAGTACTGAAAAGTTGTGGCAAAGTCGTGGCAAAGTACTGAAAAGAGTGGCAAAGTACTGAAAAGTTGTGGCAAAGTCGTGGCAAAGTACTGAAAAGAGAGGCAAAGTGCTGCAAAGTCGTGGCAAAGAACTGAAAAGTGTGGCAAAGTACTGAAAAGTTGTGGCAAAGTGCTGAAAAGTGTGGCAAAGTGCTGCAAAGTCGTGGCAAAGTACTGAAAAGTGTGGCAAAGTACTGAAAAGTCGTGGCAAAGTGCTGAAAAGTGTGACAAAGTACTGAAAAGTAGTGGCGAAGTGCTGAAAAGTCGTGGCAAAGTACTGAAAAGTGTGGCAAAGTACTGAAAAGTTGTGGCAAAGTCGTGGCAAAGTACTGAAAAGTGTGGCAAAGTACTGAAAAGTTGTGGCGAAGTGCTGAAAAGACGTGGCAATGTACTGAAAAGTGTGGCAAAGTACTGAAAAGTTGTGGCAAAGTCGTGGCAAAGTACTGAAAAGAGTGGCAAAGTACTGAAAAGTTGTGGCAAAGTCGTGTCAAAGTGCTGAAAAGTGTGGCAAAGTACTGAAAAGTTGTGGCAAAGTGCTGAAAAGTGTGGCAAAGTACTGAAAAGTTGTGGCAAAGTGCTGAAAAGTGTGGCAAAGTGCTGCAAAGTCGTGGCAAAGTACTGAAAAGTGTGGCAAAGTAAAGAAAAGTTGTGGCAAAGTGCTGAAAAGTGTGGCAAATACTGAAAAGTTGTGGCAAATTGCAAAAAAGTAGTGGCAAAGTACTGAAAAGTCGTGGCAAAGTCGTGGCAAAGTACTGAAAAGTGTGGCAAAGTACTGAAAAGTTGTGGCAAAGTCGTGGCTAAGTTCTGAAAAGAGTGGCAAAGTACTGAAAAGTTGTGGCAAAGTGCTGCAAAGTCGTGGCAAAGTACTGAAAAGTGTGGCAAAGTACTGAAAAGTTGTGGCAAAGTGCTGAAAAGTGTGGCAAAGTACTTAAAAGTTGTGGCAAAGTTCTGAAAAGTAGTGGCAAAGTACTGACGAGTTGTGGCACAGTCGTGGCAAAGTACTGAAAAGAGTGGCAAAGTGCTGCAAAGTCGTGGCAAAGAACTGAAAAGTGTGGCAAAGTACTGAAAAAATGTGGCAAAGTGCTAAAAAGTGTGGCAAAGTGCTGCAAAGTCGTGGCAAAGTACTGAAAAGTGTGGCAAAGTACTGAAGAGTTGTGGCAAAGTGCTGAAAAGTGTGGCAAAGTACTGAAAAGTAGTGGCGAAAGCTGAAAATTCGTGGCAAAGTACTGAAAAGTGTGGCAAAGTACTGAAAAGTTGTGGCAAAGTCGTGGCAAAGTACTGAAAAGAGTGGCAAAGTATTGAAAAGTTGTGGCAAAGTCGTGGCAAAGTACCGAAAAGTGTGGCAAAGTACTGAAAAGTTGTGGCGAAGTGCGGAAAAGTCGTGGCAAAGTACTGAAAAGTGTGGCAAAGTACTGAAAAGTAGTGGCAAAGTGCTGCAAAGTCGTGGCAAAGTACTGAAAAGTAGTGGCGAAGTACTGAAAAGTCGTGGCAAAATACTGAAAAGTGTGGCAAAGTGCTGAAAAGTGTGGCAAAGTACTGAAAAGTGTGACAAAGTACTGAAAAGTTGTGGCAAAGTCGTGGCTATGTACTGAAAAGAGTGGCAAAGTACTGAAAAGTTGTGGCAAAGTGCTGCAAAGTCGTGGCAAAGTATGAAAAGTGTGGCAAAGTACTGAAAAGTTGTGGCAGGTCGTGGCAAAGTACTGAAAAGAGTGGCAAAGTACTGAAAAGTTGTGGCAAAGTCGTGGCAAAGTACTGAAAAGTGTGGCAAAGTACTGAAAAGTTGTGGCGAGTGCTGAAAAGTCGTGGCAATGTACTGAAAAGTGTGGCAAAGTACTGAAAAGTTGTGGCAAAGTGCTGAAAAGTCGTGGCAAAGTCGTGGCAAAGTACTGAAAAGTGTGGCAAAGTACTGAAAAGTTGTGGCAAAGTGCTGAAAAGTCGTGGCAAAGTACTGAAAAGTGTGGCAAAGTACTGAAGAATTGTGGCAAAGTCGTTGCAAAGTACTGAAAAGAGTGGCAAAGTGCTGCAAAGTCGTGGCAAAGAACTGAAAAGTGTGGCAAAGTACTGAAAAGTTGTTGCAAAGTGCTGAATAGTGTGGCAAAGTGCTGCAATGTCGTGGCAAAGTACTGAAAAGTGTGGCAAAGTAATGAAAAGTTGTGGCTGGGTACTGAAAAGTGTGGCAAAGTACTGAAAAGTGTGGCAAAGTGCTGCAAAGTGGTGGCAAAGTACTGAAAAGTGTGGCAAAGTAAAGAAAAGTTGTGGCAAAGTGCTGAAAAGTGTGGCAAATACTGAAAAGTTGTGGCAAAGTGCTGAAAAGTAGTGGCAAAGTACTGAAAAATCGTGGCAAAGTCGTGGCAAAGTACTGAAAAGTGTGGCAAAGTAAAGAAAAGTTGTGGCAAAGTGCTGAAAAGTGTGGCAAATACTGAAAAGTTGTGGCAAAGTGCAGAAAAGTAGTAGCAAAGTACTGAAAAGTCGTGGCAAAGTCGTGGCAAAGTACTGAAAAGTGTGGCAAAGTACTGAAAAGTTGTGGCAAAGTCGAGGCTAAGTACTGAAAAGAGTGGCAAAGTACTGAAAAGTTGTGGCAAAGTGCTGCAAAGTCGTGGCAAAGTACTGAAAAGTGTGGCAAAGTACTGAAAAGTTGTGGCAAAGTGCTGAAAAGTGTGGCAAAGTACTGAAAAGTTGTGGCAAAGTTCTGAAAAGTAGTGGCAAAGTACTGAAAAGTCGTGGCAAAGTCGGGGCAAAGTACTGAAAAGTGTGACAAAGTACTGAAAAGTTGTGGCAAAGTGCTGAAAAGTCGTGGCAAAGTGCTGAAAAGCGTGGCAAAGTACTGACGAGTTGTGGCACAGTCGTGGCAAAGTACTGAAAAGAGTGGCAAAGTGCTGCAAAGTCGTGGCAAAGAACTGAAAAGTGTGGCAAAGTACTGAAAAGTTGTTGCAAAGTGCTGAAAAGTGTGGCAAAGTGCTGCAAAGTCGTGGCAAAGTACTGAAAAGTGTGGCAAAGTACTGAAAAGTTGTGGCAAAGTACTGAAAAGTGTAGCAAAGTACTGAAAAGTAGTGGCGAAGTGCTGAAAAGTCGTGGCAAAGTACTGAAAAGTGTGGCAAAGTACTGAAAAGTTGTGGCAAAGTGCTGAAAAGTGTGGCAAAGTGCTGCAAAGTCGTGGCAAAGTGCTGAAAAGTGTGGCAAAGGACTGAAAAGTTGTGGCAAAGTGCTGAAAAGTGTGGCAAAGTACTGAAAAGTAGTGGCGAAGTGCTGAAAAGTCGTGGCAAAGTACTGAAAAGTGTGGCAAAGTACTGAAAAGTTGTGGCAAAGTCGTGGCAAAGTACTGAAAAGAGTGGCAAAGTACTGAAAAGTTGTGGCAAAGTCGTGGCAAAGTACTGAAAAGAGTGGCAAAGTGCTGCAAAGTCGTGGCAAAGAACTGAAAAGTGTGGCAAAGTACTGAAAAGTTGTGGCAAAGTGCTGAAAAGTGTGGCAAAGTGCTGCAAAGTCGTGGCAAAGTACTGAAAAGTGTGGCAAAGTACTGAAAAGTCGTGGCAAAGTGCTGAAAAGTGTGACAAAGTACTGAAAAGTAGTGGCGAAGTGCTGAAAAGTCGTGGCAAAGTACTGAAAAGTGTGGCAAAGTACTGAAAAGTTGTGGCAAAGTCGTGGCAAAGTACTGAAAAGAGTGGCAAAGTACTGAAAAGTTGTGGCAAAGTCGTGGCAAAGTACTGAAAAGTGTGGCAAAGTACTGAAAAGTTGTGGCGAAGTGCTGAAAAGACGTGGCAATGTACTGAAAAGTGTGGCAAAGTACTGAAAAGTTGTGGCAAAGTCGTGGCAAAGTACTGAAAAGAGTGGCAAAGTACTGAAAAGTTGTGGCAAAGTCGTGTCAAAGTGCTGAAAAGTGTGGCAAAGTACTGAAAAGTTGTGGCAAAGTGCTGAAAAGTGTGGCAAAGTACAGAAAAGTTGTGGCAAAGTGCTGAAAAGTGTGGCAAAGTGCTGCAAAGTCGTGGCAAAGTACTGAAAAGTGTGGCAAAGTAAAGAAAAGTTGTGGCAAAGTGCTGAAAAGTGTGGCAAATACTGAAAAGTTGTGGCAAATTGCAGAAAAGTAGTGGCAAAGTACTGAAAAGTCGTGGCAAAGTCGTGGCAAAGTACTGAAAAGTGTGGCAAAGTACTGAAAAGTTGTGGCAAAGTCGTGGCTAAGTACTGAAAAGAGTGGCAAAGTACTGAAAAGTTGTGGCAAAGTGCTGCAAAGTCGTGGCAAAGTACTGAAAAGTGTGGCAAAGTACTGAAAAGTTGTGGCAAAGTGCTGAAAAGTGTGGCAAAGTACTTAAAAGTTGTGGCAAAGTTCTGAAAAGTAGTGGCAAAGTACTGAAAAGTCGTGGCAAAGTCGTGGCAAAGTACTGAAAAGTGTGACAAAGTACTGAAAAGTTGTGGCAAAGTGCTGAAAAGTCGTGGCGAAGTACTGAAAAGTGTGGCAAAGTACTGACGAGTTGTGGCACAGTCGTGGCAAAGTACTGAAAAGAGTGGCAAAGTGCTGCAAAGTCGTGGCAAAGAACTGAAAAGTGTGGCAAAGTACTGAAAAAATGTGGCAAAGTGCTAAAAAGTGTGGCAAAGTGCTGCAAAGTCGTGGCAAAGTACTGAAAAGTGTGGCAAAGTACTGAAGAGTTGTGGCAAAGTGCTGAAAAGTGTGGCAAAGTACTGAAAAGTAGTGGCGAAAGCTGAAAATTCGTGGCAAAGTACTGAAAAGTGTGGCAAAGTACTGAAAAGTTGTGGCAAAGTCGTGGCAAAGTACTGAAAAGAGTGGCAAAGTATTGAAAAGTTGTGGCAAAGTCGTGGCAAAGTACCGAAAAGTGTGGCAAAGTACTGAAAAGTTGTGGCGAAGTGCTGAAAAGTCGTGGCAAAGTACTGAAAAGTGTGGCAAAGTACTGAAAAGTAGTGGCAAAGTGCTGCAAAGTCGTGGCAAAGTACTGAAAAGTAGTGGCGAAGTACTGAAAAGTCGTGGCAAAATACTGAAAAGTGTGGCAAAGTGCTGAAAAGTGTGGCAAAGTACTGAAAAGTGTGACAAAGTACTGAAAAGTTGTGGCAAAGTCGTGGCTATGTACTGAAAAGAGTGGCAAAGTACTGAAAAGTTGTGGCAAAGTGCTGCAAAGTCGTGGCAAAGTATGAAAAGTGTGGCAAAGTACTGAAAAGTTGTGGCAGGTCGTGGCAAAGTACTGAAAAGAGTGGCAAAGTACTGAAAAGTTGTGGCAAAGTCGTGGCAAAGTACTGAAAAGTGTGGCAAAGTACTGAAAAGTTGTGGCGAGTGCTGAAAAGTCGTGGCAATGTACTGAAAAGTGTGGCAAAGTACTGAAAAGTTGTGGCAAAGTGCTGAAAAGTCGTGGCAAAGTCGTGGCAAAGTACTGAAAAGTGTGGCAAAGTACTGAAAAGTTGTGGCAAAGTGCTGAAAAGTCGTGGCAAAGTACTGAAAAGTGTGGCAAAGTACTGAAGAATTGTGGCAAAGTCGTTGCAAAGTACTGAAAAGAGTGGCAAAGTGCTGCAAAGTCGTGGCAAAGAACTGAAAAGTGTGGCAAAGTACTGAAAAGTTGTTGCAAAGTGCTGAATAGTGTGGCAAAGTGCTGCAATGTCGTGGCAAAGTACTGAAAAGTGTGGCAAAGTAATGAAAAGTTGTGGCTGGGTACTGAAAAGTGTGGCAAAGTACTGAAAAGTGTGGCAAAGTGCTGCAAAGTGGTGGCAAAGTACTGAAAAGTGTGGCAAAGTACTGAAAAGTTGTGGCAAAGTCGAGGCTAAGTACTGAAAAGAGTGGCAAAGTACTGAAAAGTTGTGGCAAAGTGCTGCAAAGTCGTGGCAAAGTACTGAAAAGTGTGGCAAAGTACTGAAAAGTTGTGGCAAAGTGCTGAAAAGTGTGGCAAAGTACTGAAAAGTTGTGGCAAAGTTCTGAAAAGTAGTGGCAAAGTACTGAAAAGTCGTGGCAAAGTCGTGGCAAAGTACTGAAAAGTGTGACAAAGTACTGAAAAGTTGTGGCAAAGTGCTGAAAAGTCGTGGCAAAGTGCTGAAAAGCGTGGCAAAGTACTGACGAGTTGTGGCACAGTCGTGGCAAAGTACTGAAAAGAGTGGCAAAGTGCTGCAAAGTCGTGGCAAAGAACTGAAAAGTGTGGCAAAGTACTGAAAAGTTGTTGCAAAGTGCTGAAAAGTGTGGCAAAGTGCTGCAAAGTCGTGGCAAAGTACTGAAAAGTGTGGCAAAGTACTGAAAAGTTGTGGCAAAGTACTGAAAAGTGTAGCAAAGTACTGAAAAGTAGTGGCGAAGTGCTGAAAAGTCGTGGCAAAGTACTGAAAAGTGTGGCAAAGTACTGAAAAGTTGTGGCAAAGTGCTGAAAAGTGTGGCAAAGTGCTGCAAAGTCGTGGCAAAGTGCTGAAAAGTGTGGCAAAGGACTGAAAAGTTGTGGCAAAGTGCTGAAAAGTGTGGCAAAGTACTGAAAAGTAGTGGCGAAGTGCTGAAAAGTCGTGGCAAAGTACTGAAAAGTGTGGCAAAGTACTGAAAAGTTGTGGCAAAGTCGTGGCAAAGTACTGAAAAGAGTGGCAAAGTACTGAAAAGTTGTGGCAAAGTCGTGGCAAAGTACTGAAAAGAGTGGCAAAGTGCTGCAAAGTCGTGGCAAAGAACTGAAAAGTGTGGCAAAGTACTGAAAAGTTGTGGCAAAGTGCTGAAAAGTGTGGCAAAGTGCTGCAAAGTCGTGGCAAAGTACTGAAAAGTGTGGCAAAGTACTGAAAAGTCGTGGCAAAGTGCTGAAAAGTGTGACAAAGTACTGAAAAGTAGTGGCGAAGTGCTGAAAAGTCGTGGCAAAGTACTGAAAAGTGTGGCAAAGTACTGAAAAGTTGTGGCAAAGTCGTGGCAAAGTACTGAAAAGAGTGGCAAAGTACTGAAAAGTTGTGGCAAAGTCGTGGCAAAGTACTGAAAAGTGTGGCAAAGTACTGAAAAGTTGTGGCGAAGTGCTGAAAAGACGTGGCAATGTACTGAAAAGTGTGGCAAAGTACTGAAAAGTTGTGGCAAAGTCGTGGCAAAGTACTGAAAAGAGTGGCAAAGTACTGAAAAGTTGTGGCAAAGTCGTGTCAAAGTGCTGAAAAGTGTGGCAAAGTACTGAAAAGTTGTGGCAAAGTGCTGAAAAGTGTGGCAAAGTACTGAAAAGTTGTGGCAAAGTGCTGAAAAGTGTGGCAAAGTGCTGCAAAGTCGTGGCAAAGTACTGAAAAGTGTGGCAAAGTAAAGAAAAGTTGTGGCAAAGTGCTGAAAAGTGTGGCAAATACTGAAAAGTTGTGGCAAATTGCAGAAAAGTAGTGGCAAAGTACTGAAAAGTCGTGGCAAAGTCGTGGCAAAGTACTGAAAAGTGTGGCAAAGTACTGAAAAGTTGTGGCAAAGTCGTGGCTAAGTACTGAAAAGAGTGGCAAAGTACTGAAAAGTTGTGGCAAAGTGCTGCAAAGTCGTGGCAAAGTACTGAAAAGTGTGGCAAAGTACTGAAAAGTTGTGGCAAAGTGCTGAAAAGTGTGGCAAAGTACTTAAAAGTTGTGGCAAAGTTCTGAAAAGTAGTGGCAAAGTACTGAAAAGTCGTGGCAAAGTCGTGGCAAAGTACTGAAAAGTGTGACAAAGTACTGAAAAGTTGTGGCAAAGTGCTGAAAAGTCGTGGCGAAGTACTGAAAAGTGTGGCAAAGTACTGACGAGTTGTGGCACAGTCGTGGCAAAGTACTGAAAAGAGTGGCAAAGTGCTGCAAAGTCGTGGCAAAGAACTGAAAAGTGTGGCAAAGTACTGAAAAAATGTGGCAAAGTGCTAAAAAGTGTGGCAAAGTGCTGCAAAGTCGTGGCAAAGTACTGAAAAGTGTGGCAAAGTACTGAAGAGTTGTGGCAAAGTGCTGAAAAGTGTGGCAAAGTACTGAAAAGTAGTGGCGAAAGCTGAAAATTCGTGGCAAAGTACTGAAAAGTGTGGCAAAGTACTGAAAAGTTGTGGCAAAGTC